>NC_092365.1:13436527-13525343 GCF_030848805.1 Temnothorax longispinosus | reverse complement strand
CTAACTACTTGCTACGTTTGCCTCCTCTTCGCGAGTTTTTACGACACGAAGTAACATGCAATAGATATCGTTATCTTGTTTCACACCAGTCGCCATTACTTCATTATCGCGCACTATCTTTACGAGATTGTTTTTAAAGGTCACTTCATATCCTTTGTTAGTACAGGCACCGACAGAAAATAAGTTTTTTTTTAGCCCCGGAACATATAGCACATTCTCAATTCGAGCTTCGCGCCACAGCCCGTCGACGAGCCTCTGTGCGTGAACAACTCCCTCTCCTGCTATACTACACTCATCGCCGTCACCGAGCGCAACTGTTCCACCATTACGAATCGGACGATAGTCTGTGAGCCATTCGCGTCGGTATGTCATATGACGCGACGCACCACTGTCGGTAAGCCAGGTCTCACCTTGTCTGACCGCGAGAAGCTGTCGCAGCTGTCTCCCGCTTGGCTCTTCCGACACACTCGGTTCACAACGCGAGCTTCGCGCCTTCTCGACCACGAACGCGCAGTCACGTGACTGTTCACTGTCCGCACTTTTCCCGCCTTTTTTGGACGGACACTCGTGAGCGTAATGCCCCATCTCGTTACATCTGTAGCACTCAACGTTCTTGGCCTTTTTTCCTTTTGTCTTTTTCTTTCCGCGCGACTTTTTATCGTTCTTCGCTGCTGCGAATGCACATGCACCGTCCTCACTAGCACCCACTCTAGCTTCTTCGCGAATCAGCCTTTCTTCCAGGTGCTGGATAGTCTGACGGGCCGGATCGACACTCTCCCAAGCCGTCTGAAGAGTACTGTATTTCGATGATAAACTGCCAAGGATTTTTGCTATCACAGTCAGCTCCGAGACATTTTCACCTACGTCTTCAATCTGAGCGGCCAAATTTCGAATCTTCGAGATATGCTGCACAACCGAATCACTCGGTCCCATGCGGTACTCGTGAAATTTTTGTAGCAGTAGCAATTTATTTGATGCCGATTTTTGCTCGTGGATACGACACAGGCTGTTTCACATCTCTTTAGCTGTTTCGCACACTAGCAACGGCTCGAGCTGAGCTGGTTCCAGTGCTGTAGAAATCAGGAACATCGCCTTTGCATTGTCACGAATCCACGTTTTCGCAATGGCCGTCGTTCGATCCTCCGGTAAAGTCCGCGTGCCGTCAACAACATCGTCTATTTCGTGTGCCATAAATAGAGCGTTGATCTGAAACCTCCATCCCTGGAAGTTTGTCCCGTCAAATTTCTTGACGTTTCGTGCGGAGATGTCTTGAGACATTGTTCGATGCAAGTCACTCGCGTCGATTCACTCCACTCACGTTTTCGACCGAACGGTATAATATGGCCGACACCGCGTGTCTTCTCGCGCGTTTACGAGCTCTCTCCCTTCTCACAATTTTAGACCGCAGTTACGTAGTCTGGGCCCATAACCTGTTAAGGATTTTGTTGAGAGAAAGGGATCGGAGAGCTGGAATTAACGACGCGTATTTTTGACAAACTTTCTTTATTGCAAAAATAGCACTTGAGAATTAACGCGACTATCACTCTCTCGAGTCGACGGTTAAGAGACGGAAGCAAGCAGGCTTCCCGGCGCTTTCGCTAAAGACCCGAGTTCCTTCGAAGACACGTGATCGACCGCTAGCTCCCCGAACGATCACGTGATCGACCGCTAGCTTGTCGCTAATGCTACCCGGACGGTGGCGCACCCCTTTCCTCGCGGCTCTTATCCTTACTATAGACGCGATAAACTATCTGCCTCAATAGTTCCACACACCTTTATTTGATATGCGCGTATTATAGACTGAGAGCTGGCTACAGAGAAAGTAACATGCCTCGGTCCACGAAATATCTTACCTAGAAAAGGTTGATTGCTGCCGGCAAAGTGAAAGCCCGACCGTCAGAAGGCGCGCTGGAAGCTAAGTGCGTGGACGGGCGATCAAACGTGTTTCCGACAAAAAAAACTGTCGATCGGCACGGCTGAAAATTTGCATAGGTATCGAAGAGTATGAGAAAAAGCAGGGAAAAAATTGTCAGAAGAGTAAGTAGAAGCTAAAGGGTTGTCAGAAGCTGTCAAAATTGCGAAAAATCTCGGAAAATTTACATATTAAGAAGAACTTTTGACAATTTGCATTTGTATTATTTACGTATAAAATAAACTAAGTGCAAAGTGTCAGAAGGCAAAGTGGAAGCAATCATGAGAAAATCGGGTGCAAAGTGCGAGAGCGTCTTTCGGCGCGCGACGCAGCGCCTAGTGGACCGATCGCTTTTCTCTTGATTTTTACACCGGACATATTACATAGCACTTCTGACAATTTATCTAAATATTCATAAACGACTACAAAAATATATTATTAAAATGTTAGAAGTCAATTGAGTAGATATACATTTTTATAAAAAATTTAAAAAAATAAATGTTATTTGTAAGAAAGTACATTTTGAAAAAATCAATTGGTTTCATATTCCGTATCTTGCACACTCTCTTCAAATTCAGGGTCTTCATCGCTATCATATTCGGACTCCTCGTCATCAACTGAAAATAATAAATAGTTAAATAAATTAAATAAATCATGTATACAATCAAGAGTCGAAAATTGAAAATTACCTTCCGAATCCTCATTATCCAAAATGATATCTTTTACTAATGGTGGCAACTGTAGGCCTACAAACCATAGAAAGTCATATTTATTTTCAGTGTATGTCCATCCTGAAGTATCAGCCTCGAATTCGATTGGATCCGATAATGTTGCATTATTCCACAAGTGTGCAATATAGTGTGCTCTTCTCATTTGCTGTAGAAGCTCGGTGTAGCAAGGTGGCAAGCAGGAAGCGTCAAAGTTTTTAAAATTTTTTTTTAAAAAAGGTTCGTCAGTATTTTTAATTTTATAATTTTGGAGGAACATTTGAAATCTAACATTATCGATTTCTTTATTCGACTCATACCCGTACATGCTACAAACGAATGACTCTATTTTCGCAAAAGTATCGTCCATATCGATCGACGTATCTTCTAAGTTAGCGAATGCTTTCTGAAACTCTTCTTTTTTTACAAATAATTTAAATGGACGCTGCTTACCTTTGTAACGGCCTGACTTTATCGAACGCGGACGAGTTTACGGGATCGGGAGTTCGATGACAGGCCCAGAAACAGTAATCAATTTGCCATGTGAACATGCACTTTATTCGAATATTCAAAACTATACTATAAACTATAATATAAAATCCTCGGGATTCGGTATTACACACAAACTGGACGCGGGAAATTACAGTGGTCGGTAGTGCCGGTGCACGCGACGCGGTATACGAAATATCGGGACTCGAGTCTTCGCCTCGAGATGCGGTACGCAGAGGAGGGAATACCGCAGCGCGGTATTTTACAGAACGGAGTTCGTTGCGGTATAACGGGCCAAGACGATGCGGGACGCGGTATATTACATACGGAACGCGGCTACGGGTAGACGCTAATGGAACGCGGTATATTACATAGTGAACCGAATTAATACATATATTTAATACATATAAGAGAGTTATACGCCGATAACGGAACGCGGTATATTACATACGGAACGCGGTATACTACATACGGAGCGCGGTATATTACATGCGGAACGTGGCTACAGCTATCAGAACGCTGTATATGATGCACGGGTAAGATAGCGCGGTATATTGCATCGGAGGATGGCGGAATCCCGGGATCACGGTTGTGAGAACTCTCGCGGCGAGGCCGAGCACGCTCGACCCCACGGTACCGTGGTCGTCGGGGCAAGTATCAGGGAGTTCGGGAACACTCTGAGAACCCTCAGTCGAGAACCAGAACTCTGGACCTCGTTGTACGTGTTGCCCTAGGATTCGGAAGGTATCGGAAGGTAGCTTCGTCAGGAATAGCGGAGAGCCGTGGTAAAGACGAAGTGTCTCTTCGTCGAGCGCGCCGGCTTTTTATACCGCTCGCTGCGCGGTGAGCTTGGCAGGAGGGAGGCCGATCGTCAGGCGACGGCGCGGTGGTGGGAGCGGCGCGATCCCGCGTGCTCGCTTCGGCGGGGATCGGCTCGCTTCGGCGCTCGTCGGCGTCGTGCGGGAAGGCACGGTGCGGCGGATTTCCCGCGCACACGGTGCGTTTCAAATACTTAAAAATGTGTGGGCGCACCGCGCCCTGTGCTCGCCCGACGGGGAATCGGTCGGGCGGCTCCCGGCGGGTGGTAGCCGGGAACGATGCCTTGTCGTAAGGGGTGCATCGTTACACCTTTCCTAAAAAATGTAGGATTATAATCGCAACTGGTAAACGCATGAAATCCCGGCAATGCTTTGCATAGATCTAATCCTAAAAGTTCGTGAAGCGCATTTACATCGATAACATGCCGACTACTGGAGACTCCACATTCAATATAATTTTTCGCTGTTATTTTATGCAAATTACCTAACATAATTACAACAATATCTGTATCCGAGCACTTGACTACAACATTACAATCTAAATTTATTTTAGACGCATGGTAAACAATTTTAGTGTCAGCCTCTTCGTGCGAAGGACAAAAAAATCGAGATTCTGCGCCCGAACGACATTACCATTTACATTGACGCTGTACGAATAACAATGAATAAAATGTAATAAAATAGTCTTATTTCCTATAAAAGGGACTACATCATTACTTTGCCAGTGTGAAATTAGGAAAAGGACAAGAGCTTCTTTGAATTTGTCGTTCCTAAGTTCTCTGGCAAAATCATTTGTCCTAGCTTGTTCCGGACCAGAGATGACGTACTCATGGTTACTGCCGAAACCTGCTCTCCTCAACGAACGTTCATAATCTTTAATAGATGGCGAGCAGTAGCGATCAAAGCTATATGCACACATGAAGCATTATAACTCGTAAGAATCTGTAAAAATTTTTTTGAAATGTTGCCGAACAATTGTGTACGGTAAATCTTTCATAGAGTGAATTAAAAAAAAAACTATCAACAATTACAACATTGATGTGGGTCGGTAAAGCTGTCATTTCGTAGAATTTTTATCATAGCCGATTTTTCTGTTTTACAAATCGTGCCATCTAAATGACATAATGAAGTAGACATCGGAGTCATCGGGAACAAAAACATTTTTTCTATATCTGTCGCCTCTTTCATAGAAATCCCTAACATTCGACTGAATAAATCGCGTTGCATGCGAACTTCCTGTACTTTATGGTTGATTGTTACTTTTTGCCTTTTATTGCAACTTGTAAAATTAATTATTTTATTCTGCTTTATGACAGATTCAAATCGACGATTATCTTGTGAACACTCGAAAATAAATTGATCTCGCAATTTCTGTCCTTTTTTTTCAACATTTAGAAGAAAATCAGCCACAGCTTCAGGCGCGTAGCAACCAGTTTTTATATTGTATAATAAATCGTTGTTCATTTCTGCGCAATCGAAAGGATTTACATTATTTTTTAGTACATTGATAAATGCAAGTAAATTAGCAGAATCTTTCATGATTTGATGTTTTTCCAAACTACATGTCGCATCCTGAATTTTTTTTAATCCACTAATATCAAACACATATGAAATTATTGTCGATCTTATGCCATGACTCCTTGCCCATCGCTGTCGAGCACTTATCGAATTAGTAAAATGCGTTACGCCCGTCAATCTTCTCGCTGCATCGGCATTCACGGTTTGCTCTAGTGTTAAATCTACTGGCGCGCGCGAGAAAGAAATGAATGTTCTTTTTATCCCAGACATCCCTCTTTTGAATTCTTTGGCAAGTTGTGGATGCGTTTGTTCAACTTTTAACAAATCATCATAATATTTTAAGAGCCATCGTGCATAATTGTTTTGATTAAACATAAATAAAATTGCATAACTTAGGGATTATAAATTTGTACAGATCAAAATCTACGCGAGTGCTTCTAGTAAACATTAAATAATAATTAACAAATTTAATGTACATAACATAATACTGTGCTGTCTTTCCATAAATTCTATTCAGTGTGTCTTGTTTAAATTCTGAATACTTTTGAATTGCTGCTACAAGCTCTCTATCGATCAATTCATCGCTAGATAACTTATCTGACTGCACTTTTATTAAACAATCTATTACATGTTCGGAAATAGTTATCTTATAGGTTTTAAAGAATTCTTCAATATGTAAAACTTGTAAACCTAAGGAAACCAATGGATGTAATCGTTTGCATCGATTAAAATGTTTTCCGCTTATAACACCATTTACCGAGCCACTAGCTAACAAATTGCTTTCGACCATCATATGAGTTAATCCGCATTCGTCGATGAATTTTCCTAAAGCCTTAAAATAGGCCATCATTATGGGAAAGGACCCATATGTATAAAAAGGTCATCAAAATTAGGTTTTTCTATTGATTGAATTTGATAGGCGATTTTTGTAATCGCTAAATCATATGTAACCTGCATGTAAGTCTGTTTACACTCTCTAGCAATCTGTTGACTTTGTCTCATCGTTTCGTATACGACAGAGGGATTCGTGGGAGATGCATTGATCGGCGTAAGATAAGAGATTTTTTGCTTTACACTGTTATCTTAAGTGATTTTATGATTGAACCCAATCCACATTGGAGTATTCGATACTTTACAATAGTGCAATAAAACCCACGCAATATCTAATTGTTTATAAAAATCATATTTACTGGCTGATACTACACGTAAATCCTTATCAATTGGTAATAATTTCTCGCGAAAAACCGGTTTTTTAGTGTACTGCTGCAATTCGGGCACAATCGGATCTAAGCTTCTCTTCCTCTTGACAGCTGATTGATACTCTAAACTGTTTATACTATCGCGACTTTCATTCAGCGCAGAGCTATCGATCTCGCTAATATTTTGATAAAAAATACCGACCGTATCGTGCAACGTATTTTTGCCGCTAGTCGTTTCAACAAAACAATCAAAATTGTCAAACGCAACACCTGTACAATAATTTGGAGCTAATATAGCATCCTCAGGAGAAACGTTGAATGCATTACATGCAGAAGACGTAGCTTCTTTCTCGAGCTCCTCGACACAGCAATGCCCAAATTTATTCATAAAATCGACAACTTTTTGACTACTTGTTATACTTTTAAGCGTCATTCCTAGAGTCATATGTTTCGAGGTTTCTTCCGTGATGTATCGCATAAATTATATCTTGGGAAATAAAATCTACTCTATGCGCGCAATCAGAGCTTTTTTTGTCCTCGAATCGATGCCACATAGAAGATTTCGCATGAAATCCGCGAGATCTTTTGGAATTTCACATTCTCCTGCAATAATGTCGCTGACTTTCAAATTTTTTGGAAGTGTTTTTTTGCTATTAATAAATAGTATATTGTACAACTAGTGGGAAAAGTGGTCGATTCTGAATGAGTGTGAAGTTGGTCGCACGAGCGAAGCAAGCTTCTCCAACAACTGATTTAGTAGCACAAAATCCCACGCCTCCACCAGATAGCCCATCGTTTGCAGGGCGCGCGTGTTCTCGGTGAACACATCCAACAAGGCGCGGAGCGATTCGGCGGTATCCGCGACCAAAGGTTTGGCGTGTACAAACGAGCGCCAATACTGCGTGGCTAATTTGCGCTTGTTTTTATAGCGCCCCCGAAACGCATCGTACGCGATCACGTAATTCTCCGCGGTCAACGGCAGGTTCTTTACGACGCCAAGAGCCTCTCCCGACAGCGAGGCTAACAAATATTGAAATTTCTGTTGTGACGTTGCACCGTGTGCACGTCACAGTCTTCCCCATTCCCATCTTTGTATTGCGCGCGTACTGCCGAGTTTATAGTTTTCAGGAAGAAGCGGCCGGAGGGCCCGTTTCGACAGCGTGGCGCCCTCCGCCGGTACGGCGAAGCGCCCTGATCTAGAGGGCCACGAGTCGAAGCCGCGCCGCGGGAATGATCCCGGGACTGTTGGGTCGATCGCGAGCGTGGGCGGACGTCCGAGGAGAATCTCCCCGTTGTACCGAGAATATAAGCGAGGGCGGCGGCCCTAAAAGAGAAAGTGAAGGAAGGAAGGACGAGATGTAACCAGCCAACCATCCCGGACATCAGGTATCGGGGAACGGCGGGCGGAGTGTCGGTATCGTGTCGCGCAAAATTTTGAGAGAGACGCGTAGGCTTGTTTGAGAGTTTCCTTGCCTACGCGCCATTGCCGTGAATCCATTGAGAGGATTACCGCTTTTCGTTTCGTTTCTACGGGTAAGACATAGCCCGCCCGCTGACTCCCCGGAAGAATACCGAAGGGGCGTCCGTTTCGTCCCGACTCGACCGACCTGGTATCGGATTGTACGGATATCACAGTAAGAACGGTGTGGCGCCGCGCCGGCCGCCCGTCACGAGGGTGATGCGTGTCGCGTGATAAAACCTCGCGGGTCGGCTCAACAGTCCGGCGCGTTAGATTACCGTTTCGAGTATTTGGAGATTACCGTTTATGATTATCGTGCCTATCGATTAGTGTGTAAGATATCGGCGTTCCCGGTAGAGTTAGTTTTCGCTTATTTTGAAAATTTCGTCGTGCGGGCTTTTCACGCGTACGGTCGTTCTGGGGCGTGTCGGCCTCCGGATATGTAAATTGCCGCGCCCGGTACGGGAAGTGTGAGGCGTCGGAATACCGGACCTAGAGTGAGCCTTCCCGAGTAAGGTGTCCGAAATCGACCGCTATTAACGTTCCGAGATTTAGAGTATGATTTACTCCGGCTGAGAGTATCGCACGCCCCGGGCTGAGTTCGGCGGAGTATCACGTGCTCGCGGCGTGGACCGTACGGCGGGGCTTCGCGTTACGTTTCGAGTGGTGTTCTGCGACAGCTCCTTATTTTGCGTGTATCGTTTAGTTTGCGAGAAACCTTTATTCTGCGTGTATCGTTTATTTTGCGAGAGCTCCTTATTTTGCGTGTATCGTTTAGTTTATTCTGCGTGTATCGTTTATTTTGCGAGAGCTCCTTATTTCGCGTGTATCGTTTAGTTTGCGAGAAACCTTTATTCTGCGTGTATCGTTTATTTTGCGAGAGCTCCTTATTTTGCGTGTATCGTTTAGTTTATTCTGCGTGTATCGTTTATTTTGCGAGAGCTTCTTATTTCGCGTGTATCGTTTAGTTTGCGAGAAACCCTTATTTTGCGTGTATCATTTATTTTGCGAGAACTCCTTATTTGCGAGGAATCTTTGTTTTACGTGTATCGTTCCCTCAGAGAGAGACATTTATTTTGCGTGTACCGTTCGTTCTACGAGAAATCCTTATTTTGTGTATATTGTTCCTTCGGCGAGAATTACTTTTATTTTGCGGGGTTCGTGCGTTCAGCGAGGCATACTACTTTTGCGTGCATCGTCTATCCGAGGAGAGATACTTATTCCGCGTGTACCGTTCGTTCGGCGGGACTTAACTTGGCGTGCGTCTTGTATTCGGCGAGAAAGACGTATTTTGCGTACATCCATTCCCCCGCGGGAGGTACGGATTCGGCGAGTACCGTTCCTTTCACGAGAACTCTCCGTTCGCGAGCATTGTTCCTGGAGCGGACGATTTCTAGCAGCGCGTAGCGTTCTTTGGCGCGTAGTCTCTTTGCGCGGATATAAAGTAGAGTCATTCTAAGTAATTGTTTCCTATTCGGTGTGACGTGGTGGATGTGGTTCTAATGATGGATCTCAGGATCGGGGCATACTTGGCCCTACGATAGAAACTGACGGAACACATAACGTCACACTTATTTTTATTTTATCGGAGAGTACCACTCGCCACTCGGATTATAAGCCGTCTATTCGGCTGGACAGAGGCCCTAGGGCCCTAAAGGGCCCAAAGTATTGCGTATCGGGGATGGTTGCCCTTGGCAGGCTTTCGGCGGGAAATAGCTGATCACGCCCTCGTTAGAACCTCACGCGAACGGAGCGTGACTCCCGTGGAGTAAACACAATCGCGCGTTCTCGTAAATATCACCTCGCGTTCTGTGCCGACGCAGTTACGGGCCCCAAATAATGTATCAATCCGGTCGGGATTCTCCCTGGTGTTATTATACGTGATATCATGACCTTCTAATATACTTTGCGTTGTGATCTTATATTATATTAGTTATGAATGAATTTTTTTGTGTATTTCGATGCCGCCTAACCACAGCCAAACTCCTCTAGACTCGGCCATCCGCTGAACCCCCCCCGACCTTTGACCGACTAAACTGAGCAGCTGTCGCGACCGGCCGGAGCCCGTGAGAGTATTGCGAGTAATTCAAGTATTGAGAGCAACTGAGAGTATTTAGCGTTTCGAGACAAAGGTGGTGTGGCCTTCTCCACACCTGGCGCCCAACAATTTTGCGTGTAGTTTTTTTTGGAGTTTCGAAGGGCTCTGCCACCCGGTCTAGATTTGGGTCGTTCTCCCGTCGCGCCGAACCGCTCCGCGACCAAAGAGACGTCGCACTGTATATCGGAGACCCCAGAATTCTCGTGGATTGCCGTGTCAAATAAGGCGATGAAGGACATAAGGCGAGATCGCCCTCGAATTTAGGGAGATCGATCTTCGGCAATTTAATGGCCGAAGTAGGCGCGGGTCGCGACGGCTGTTGTGCGGCTGCTCGCTCCGCGGCGGTTAACGTTTCGTATCGTCCTATTACCGCGAAACGCATCCTGTCAAATTCGTCGCGAATCGCGTCTTCGGCAGCGAACTCTTCATCCGTGGCATCTTGTATTATCCTGAGGTGAGCTTCCTCAAAATCCCCGACTACTTGGCGCACGGTTGGATAACGCACGAGAAAATTCGATTTCTGAGCCGCGTTGTCTATTGCGAGCGTCGAATATTGGTCTATCTCCCTCATACGACGAATACACAATTCGCGTCGCGCTCGATATCCTTTAGGCATGTTGAAAGATCGATCCGTCAACAAGGTGAGATATGTGTACACGCGCAAAACAGCCGGAAAACCGACGAACGGTTTCGAATCGAAGGGTCGACAAAGTCAGGAGGATGGCAGCCGGTCAACAACGCACGAAAATATGTCTCGCTTTGGAATGCCGAGACCAAAACAATTCGAATCAATAGGCGAAGAACACCGCGCCTCGCCAAGGCCGAAGGGGGGCGGACGGCTCGATTCCGAACAAGTGATCGAAGGCGATGGAATATGTGAAGAGCGCGGTTTCGATTGCGCTTAACGAGTTAGTTCCGTACGATGCGTTACTACGATATGTTATTTTGTTTATATATATATCATGTCGACAATAAGATAACAATTTCTATATTATATATATAATAAGTGCTAAAAGATATGTTTAACATTAGAATAATTTTTCCATTAACAAAAAAATACTATTAAAAATTGTAGACTTATTCTATTTCGCTGTTTGCATCGGATTCATCGTACTGCATATCTTCTTCGCTTTCGCAATCGATATCATCTTCAGATTCGATTTCGTTGATATCTGCTGAAAAACGACATTAGATGAGGCAATCGATTCGTTATTAGCTACATAAAATAAACAATAAATTAGTTTTATTATTTATCAACAATGTATTGAAAAAGTCATATAAGAATTTATGTACTTACTAGGATCAGGCTCCGGTATTGTATTTCCAGACTGCTGTAATTTCACCAATTCACTATAATTGTCAACATACTTTTTTTTAATAGCCGTGAAATTACTATAACAATTTTCATGGTACCCATTGATTTTATCTGCAGTTGTGGGTGAAATAAGTTCATTATACTTTAGCTTATAGGTCACACGAATTTTTAAAATCTTCCTGCATTTTTCCAAAATTTTATCGTTAAAAAGTGTGATTTTAGTTTCACTGCTGTTGTTACAAAATACACACTTTTGCTCCGAACTCCGAACTCATTTTGCGAATAGTTCACTGACATTTGCAAAATATAAATAATAAATAAAGATTATATAAATAATAAATAATAAATAAATAATAAATGAACAATAAATAAAGATTCTAAAAGCCACTGAAGAAAAATAAAATTCGGCACAATACACGTTGGACATCTGTTCACTGTCGAGTTTTCGAGTATACTGAACTCTCTTATATTTATTATCTTTATTATCATAAATGACTTTCTCCAGCCTCTACTATACAGCTGTTTCTCGGCCGCTTGGTCCCTCTGAACCGTTTCAAACGGTTTTTATACCTGCGTTGAATTTTCGAATATAATTTTCGAATCTTTTAATCTATTAAAACCTCAATATATTATTTTAAAACTTGTAGAAAAATGTTTATATATAGTTTTCAACTGCAGATAAAAAATGTTATGAGATTAATTAGTAACAATTTATAGCGAATTTGGGCATTTGCACTAGTGCACACTGAGTGTGCACTAAGGCTTATTCTTAATCAATTGTTATATTTACAGATCATCTTAAATACTTCTTAGTCTATAAAATGATTTGTACAGGATCCACATAGATATTACAGATTGTTTTATTGGCTAAAAAGTTTTTAAATGTGTATTTAAACAACTTTAAATATAAGAATAGATTATAAACAAGCTTTAGTGCGCACCTCAGTGTGCACCAGTGCAAGCGCCCGAATTCGCTATTAGATTCAATATAATAAATAAATATTAATTATTTTATTTTTAACAATAAAAGAATGAATACAAACTAAATCCATTAATGGAAAAAAGAAACACGTAATATATTCATATAAATAACAAAATAACATATCATAGTAGCGCATCGTACGAAACTACCTCATTAAGCGCGATCGAAACTGCGCTCTTCATTACAATCTGCCTCGATGTTGTCTTCAGTTTTTTCGTCTGCCATTTAGCACATAGCTTCGTTAACAGTTTAGTAATTATTACCAATAATTTTTAATCATGTACCTTATTATTTTTTTTTCACAAAAGTTAACGCCGCTTTGTTGCAGTCTGCCGGCCCTTTCTCTTCTACGAAATCGTCTGCCAATAATTTTCCGCGTTTCGTAGCAACAAATACTTAACATTCCTATAATTTTTATCCCTGAGCTTTATCATTTTTTTTCTTGTAAAATTTGTCATTTTTGACCGTCCACCCCCGCCTTAATCTTCCTAAGCGCGCAGGCAGACTGGTCACTCAGTGTTCGGGAGTGCTAATGGAACCTCTCTAGCTATAAATATTTCATGTACCTTATACCTTGCATTTTTATGTAGCCAGCTCTTCGTCTACAACGAACATACGCGAATCAACAACCATATCAATATTATATACATGCGACAAACCACTATATTACAATTATATGCAAACGAGCGCCAACCATAACACCTTTCACTAATGAACTGTATAATGAACAACCTAATATACCAAGAGCTATTGTATATGTGATGCAACTTACGCGTACATTCACAAAAGCAGTAATTTTCGTGCATTAAGACAGTTTTATTCTATGCATAAAGGTAGACACCTATTAAAGCCAACATTAATTGTAGCGACGGATGGATATATTTTAACTATATTAGGGCCATATTTTTCAGATCATTACAATAATGATGCTGCAGTTCTTCGAAATAAATTTGTGAGAGATGCACAAGCCTAATCTAACTGGTTTCAAAATGGAGACTTTTTTTGATAGATAGAGGATATATAGGGACGTTGTTCGGCGCTCGCCTGTATATAGTCATTTAGATCCCGTATCATTAAGTTGTATATAGTTGATGTTAGCTTACGTAGGATTAAGTTGCATATTTGTCATTGATCGCTTTAACCATACTAAATCAAGCGGGTACTACGGCGAGTAGTACCATCGATACGATCGATCACGAGTTCGATGACTCGCGCGAAACGTTGGCGGACCGCGGTAAATACTCGCGCGACTCACCCGACTCGTGCTGCCCGCCTGCGAGTGGCCCGCCTAATTATTTGGGAGATTGGTACTCGCTCCGGTACTTGCCGTACTTGCCGATTGGTACTTGTACTTCGCAGGTGCGCGAGCCGAAGAGTGCCGGAGCACTCAATCACGTATCAGAGAGAGTCGAGTCAAAACGCAAATCACGACGGACACGATCGGAGTAACGCTCGCCAAAGTTTCCGACCCGATCGGAGCAGTTGACCGTCGTGCTTTCACATCACATCTCGTGTCGCTTGCAAACGACGATTTTGTTGTGCTCTGCCTGCCTGCCTGCCGCTCTCTTGCTTGCATTGCTTCTCCGTTTGCTGCACGCTTGCACGCCTAAGATCTCGCCAGCCACCAAAAGGACGAGACCGGAGAAAGGAGAGAGAGAGAGAACCCCGCTACAAAACGGGCAACGAAACGGTGAGTCGCTTATAATAATCGTTTGCTCGTTTTGCATTGCATTTCATCTTGTGAGGGAACGGTCCTTCTGGTCTTTTGAGAGTTTCCACGCCATAGAACATTCGCGAATCCGGGGCGACTCACACCCCCCCCCCCCGAACAGACGTTATACCGCTTCTTCAGCATTTGGGAATTAACTATAAAATGCTTTACTTGAACGTGGGCAGCGTCAGCTCACAATGGAAGATCCAAACGATACAAAACTTGTAACAAAAAATAGATAGATAGTTGAGGCGAGAAATGGACATCTCCGAACGATTTTTGCAATCTTTGAACATACGTTTAATAAATGCAAGGCATATTGATGATTATTATAGAATCGCTGGAGCAATTATTACCAAATATCATCCCCTTATTCATATGCAAGGAGCCACTGTTGAAACTGCTAAAGAGATGTTACAACGAACAGCAAATGTAGTACAAGCATACGATTAGACATTGATAATTGATAATCTGCTGCTAGCTAGATATACTCACAATCAGTAAGAAAGATTAAATAATCAAGTACTCGATTTTCCGCGGCTTGATATAGATTACCTACGAAGTCTAACAGTAGGTATTTATCAGGATAATCTAGCTCCAGGATACATCTATACTAATATATAAAATCCTTACAGGTGGTGTATGTTTGTGCGTTTTTAACTTAAAAACTATTAGACCGAATTTTTATCACAAGTATATAAAATAGGGGTAGAATTTTCCGGGAGTGCTATAGAGTGTGTAGTTTTTCGTTACCGATTTTCTGGAAACTGATTTTTTTAATTCTTACGGGTGGTGACATTAAAAAAATTAAAAAAATCGGTTTCCAGAAAATAGATAACGAAAAACTATACACTCTATAGCACTCTCCGGAAAATTCTACCCCTATTTTATATGGTTTTAATACAAACTAACAAACATACACCACCCTTAAGAATTAAAAAAAAATTGGTTTCCAGAAAATCGGTAACGAAAAACTACACTCTAGAGCACTCCCCGGAAAATTCTACCCCTATTTTATATACTTGTGGTAAAAATTCGGTCCAATAGTTTTTAAGTTAATAACGTAAGGAGAGGGAGAGGGATTGATTGATTGAGCTTTATTAGCCTTCTCGGCTATTTACATAACTCGGTTTTTCCTTAAATTAAGTCCTCTACATGAGGTACACGTTTTTCATTAAATTAAATCTTCTACATAAGGTACAATTAACTTCTTTATATTTATCTCTCTTTTTATTCATATTAAATCCTACTTTAAGCCATTGGTCCGTTATTTTATGTTTCTCATTCACTTGTTTCTTTCGCATACTCACATTTTCTACTATTTCTATCCTATCACATAAATGTTCTACCCTGTCAAAATCTACATTATCGATGTTAAATTCTTTATATTTATTTCTCTTTTTATTCATATTAAATTAAACTTTTAGCCATGCATGGTCCGTTATTATAGGTTACTCATTTACTTGTCCCGTTAATTTCTTATTCGAAAAAATTAATTTTATCATCGCTCGACTATACCTATATTAAAGTCACCTATTACTATACAGTCATACTTTATTATTAAATCTTCAACCGTATCCTCCAGAAATCTCACAAAATCGCCATTTGACTCACTCGGCAAATGATACTCTACTGCTGTCACACATTTAGACAAATTCTTTCGCAATTCTACCACCACACACCAACAGTTTGACACTATCTTTTTCTTATTACCTATCCTAAATTTAATATCATCCCTAACATATAACATTACTCCTTCTGTATTTCTATTTTTAACATCACATCTAACTATACTATACCCCGGTACAATATACCCCGGTACAAAACTGATATAATTTTTCCACTAGTCTTACTCTATCTATTGTATCAAACGCTTTGACCTCACTATCATCACATTCTATAGTCAATCTAGTCTCGGATAATTCTCGAATCTCAGGATTCACCCTTTTCATAACCTGATGTCGAATTTCATCCTTCTGCGCCAGACAGCCTTGTGCCTTCGTATACCAGAGTAAGTCAGCTTCTTCCTGTGGTTGCTATATTGTATCTTCCCAGCCGGCTCTTTTTTCTTTTCCCCCAATACTTTCTTAAATGTCGGACATTCCGAATCCAGCGCCTCGTGTTCAACATTTATCTTCAAGTTGTATGTCTGATTCTTAAAGGTACAGTTTACACACCTCTTCTTTGCCGTTGTACATTCGTCCGCTTTATGATTTCCTGCACATTTATAGCATGTTTTCTGTCTCGTGCAATTCTTGGCAATATGATAATATCCCCAGCATTTAAAACATCTTCTAACACTAATGTAATTAAAGATCGGACACTTTCGCCATCCTAAATTTATCTTTCCTCTGTTTATTAGTGATTTATGAGTGGTTTCATCCACTTCGATTATTACGGATCCTTGTTCAATATCCTTATTTTTTCCTCTTAAAATTTTCTTCACTAAGTGCATACAGCATTCCTCACCAATTCTATTCTGCTTCTTGATTATATCTAACAATTCATCATCCTCCATTTTCATTTCCTCTCCACCAACATTAATTATTTTAATCTTAGGTTTCCTCTTCTGTGGCTCCGAGACCTTGACCTCCTCACCCATTGCCGCTTGTACCGTCGCCTTTAGCTTTTCTTTCTCTTCTTCCGTCTCACATCCTAAGATCACTGTCCCTTTACCTCCTTTTCTTAATTTAGTGATTCCTATTTCTATCTTGGTTATATCAATTTTATCTTTAATTATTTTCTTCGTAATTTCACTCTCTTGTTGTACTTTAGGTTTTATAATCAAGATATTTTCCTCCTTCCTGTCTTTAATCACGTCGCTATATTTTCTTGACGTTCCACCATCAGATGGTCCATATGCCCCTTGCACCCACATTTTTCTTAATTCTTCTAATTCCTGTTTAATGCCTTCCATCTCCTCACGGACTATTTCTTTTATTATTGACTTGATCTCCTTTTTACATGCTGCCTCATCTTTTAATTTTTTCACTGTTCTTACAAGCATATCTATTTTTCTATCGATATCCCCTGCTCCACTCATGCCTGCTACTTTATTCCCGCTGCTTGTCGCCGGACTCATTTTTGCAGGTCCCGTTGTTCTTACTGTCAATGCCGCTGTTTTATTTATATCAACTACTTTATCACCATCACTAATAATGAACTTTTCGAATGGGCCAGGACACGACACCAATTCGCGGTTTCTATCATAAATTTTGTGCTTAGATACACAACCTGGATGGTAGAAAAGCTTAGCACAGGACTTACATGCTATCACCTGCGACGTCTCTTCGGTCGCGGAGCTGTTCGGCGCGACGGTAGGACGACCTAAATCTAGACCGGGTGGCAGAGCCCTTCAAAACTCAAAAAAACTACACGCAAAATTGTTGGGCGCCAGGTGTGGAGAAGGCCACACCACCTTTGTCTCGAAACGCTAAACACTCTCAGTTACTCTCAATACTTGAATTACTCGCAATACTCTCACGGGCTCCGGCCGGTCGCGACAGCTGCTCAGTTTAGTCGGTCAAAGGTCGGGGTTCAGCGGATGGCCGAGTTTAGAGGAGTTTGGCTGTGGTTAGGCGGCATCGAAATACACAAAAAAATTCATTCATAACTAATATAATATAAGATCACAACGCAAAGTATATTAGAAGGTCATGATATCACGTATAATAACACCAGGGAGAATCCCGACCGGATTAATACATTATTTGGGGCCCGTAACTGCGTCGGCACAGAACGCGAGGTGATATATTTACGAGAACGCGCGATCGTGTTTACTCCACGGGAGTCACGCTTGATCACGCGCTCCTTCAACGCGGGTCCGCTCCAAGTGTCTCGAATAAATATTATTCGCCGGACAATTAATACGCGTAAGGACAGAAGATTCGCTATTACTATACGCCGCCAATTAATATCCCTGACAGGACGATACGCGCGAAATAGAGAACTCGAAGACGGAATATTGGTCGCACAATGAACAACGCACGCAAACGGAATATTTCTCGCGAAAAGAACGATACACGCAAAATAAAAGTTTCTCTCTCAAGGAACAATACACGCAAAACAAAGGTTTCTCGCAGAACGAACGGTACACGTCGCAAGCACGTGATACTCACGCCCGACTCACCCCGGGGCGCGTAATACTCTCGGCCGAAGTACATCATACTCTAAATCTCTGAACGGAATTTGCGGCCGTTTTTCGGTCACCTTATCTGGCTTACTCCAGATCCGCTACCCCGACGCCTCACACTTCCCGTACCGGGCGCGGTAATTAACGTATAAGGAAGCCGGCACGCCCCAGAATGACCGTACGCGTGGAAGACACGCACGACTCAGATCGCAAAATACTCGAAACTAACTCTAATGGAAACGCAGATATCTTACACCCAAATCGATAGACGCGATAATCATAAACGGTAATCTTGAAATACTCGAAACGGTAATTTAACTCTAATGACTGTTGAGCCGATCTGCGAGGTTTGATCTCGCAACACGCGCCACACTCATGACGCGCGACCGGTGCCACGCGGTCGCTCGTCGTTACTCGATTACACGCAAAATCTCATACCACACCGGTCGAGTCGGGAGGAAACGGACGCCCCTTCGGTATTCTTACGGGGAGTCAGCGGGCGGGCTATGTCTTACCCGTAGAAACGAAACGGAAAGGCGATAATCCCGGCAAGGAATTCACGGCAATGGCGCATAGGTAAGGAAACTCTCAAGCAAACCTACGCGTTTCTCTCAAAAATTAACGCAAAACGGTACACGACAATTCGCCCCGCTGTTCCCCGATACCTGAGGTCCGGGATTGCTGGTCGTTTACATCTCGTCCTTCCTTCCTTCACAACGTAACTCCTAGGGCCGCCGCCCTCGCTTATTCCCGACGCAACGGGAAGGCTCTCGCCGTACGTCAGTCCACGCTCGTGATCGACCCAACAGTGCCGGGATCATTTCCGCGGCTTCTCGCGGGATCAACTCGCGGCCCCCTAGATCGGAGCGCTTCGCCGCACCGGCGCCGGCGGATGGCGCCACGCTGCCCAAAACGGGCCTCCCGGTCTCTTCCTCCTGAAAACTACAAACTAGGCAGTACGCGCGCAATATAAAGGTTTGAGTGGCGAAGACTGTGACGTGCACATCGTGCAACGTCACACACCTCCGTTTTTATCGCCTTCTTACATGCCGAGCATCGATACTCGGCGTATTCCTCGTTCATTCTGCTAATATCGGCATTCGGCAGAGACAGTTAATTGACTCGTCACTTTAACACGTCACTTTCACACGTCCGCGTTTTGTGTTTGCAGCCGATGTCTACCTGTCGTACGAGGCTTCGATGACCTCTGTACGAAATGCAGTTCTCGTGTCTATGTATCAACATATTCCGGCTAGATAACACTCATGGCTACCTCCGGTCTATGCAGATATTCGTTACACAACTTTTTAACGCTCTCCTTCACTTATAAACCACTCAAAAATTAACACTTTTACGGAGCGATGTTTCACACGTCTGCTTCTTGACAGAGAGAGAGAGAGAGAGAGAGAGAGAGAGAGAGAGAGGGAGAGAGAGAGGGAGAGGGAGAGGGAGAGGGAGAGGAGAGAGAGGGAGAGAGAGAGGGAGAGGGAGAGGGAGAGGAAGAGGGAGAGGGAGAGGAAGGAAGAGAGAGAGAGAAAGACTATTTGCGTGTCTTATTACATATGTCCTCCGAGGCGAAGTCCGGGTAACCAGCTAGTACAAGATAAGCTGCAAAGAGACGGAGATGATGAACTACAGATTGATACATTATTGAATGAAAATAATCTTATAAGAATCAGGGTTTATTCTAAACTTCGTCATTCTACAAATCAGCAAGTTAATTTTTATAGCATATTTCAATTAAAATGATATAACGAAAGAAGACGAAAACATTATAAGCGGATACTATTGTACTTGTCAATCTGGAGCAAGAACGCTTAATACATGTGCATACGTTGCGAGTGTACTATGGTATTTGGGTTATGCACGTCTTCAGCCATATGTCAAATATCCTCAAAGCAATCTGTTATATATAACAATGGATGCAATACATAGAGCAGACCCAGAAGACCCTTAATGTTAACATACAAGTTATGGATTACTAGAATAAAACAGAAATCTAGCACCCCAAACGTGAAAGGCGAGAGGACTCACGTTAATAAAACACCCCGAACGTGAGAGGTGAGAGGACTCACGTTAATAAAGCATTCCGAACGTGGAAGGTGAGGGGACTCACGTTAATAAAGCACCCCGAACGTAAGAGGCGAGGGGTCTCACGTAAATAAAGCACCCTAAACGTGAGAGGCGAGGGAACTACAATATTACCCCAGATAGTAAAATGTTAGCAGAATGCGCGCAGATTGGCAGCAAATTTTATCAAAATCCCACACCAAAACCATAGCCATCTGTGTCCGCATTAAGCTCGTGTTCTGTCGACAGAACCTGCTGACAGGCAATGTAAGCAGATTGCCAACAGAAACCGCGCAGAGCCTGCATACATAACCTGGCAGCAAAAACCGAGCAGAGCCTGCGCGCTCGACCTGAGAACAGATTGGCAGCAAAAACCGAGCAGACTTTGTTCATACTCATACAGCACAAAATATTTTTTAAATATTTTTTAGGAAGATTAAAATAATTTACAAAAATATTTTTTAAATGTTTCTATGTCCGCCAGACTATGTCAGAAAAATATTTTCAAAAATATTTTTAAAAGATTGCAAATCAAGAGACACGGTAGTGTCTCGCGCCAAGTACACGCGGAGCGAGACCGACCGTGACTCTTTTACGCGACGCGACGGGTTGCGAGTACCCGAGATGTTGAGATCTCGATAACGAGTGAACGGATCAAGTTCTAAGTAGGCTTGATCGATAGCTTGGGGTCCAATTAGGGGGGGGGGGGGTTTCTCTCATAATATTCTGCTACGTGCCCTACGAGCGGAGATATTGCGACGCAAAGTCCAAATGTGAAAATTTTTTATTAAGATACGTCGTCGTCGTCGTCGTCGTCGTCTACGTCGACCGCTCTTTATAACATACATGTAACAAACAGAGAACGTCACTTTCACTTTTTCGACACTGGCGGCGCAGGTATCGCCAGTTTCGATATCGCGCGCGTATTTCGAAATTAGGTCGATAGACTTATCGGTCAGGAGGAAGATTTCTATTTAGGTAAATTAGGTAATATACAGGGTGTCCGAAAAATCGCATACTCCACTTCGGGAGGTGATTCGGGACCCAAAAACAAGCAAAAAAGTTCATACAAACATAGGTCCGGAAATGAGCCGTTTCCGAGTTATAGCCACTTTTATGTTCAAAAATCGTAATTTAAAATCCGCTTGGCATCACTCTTTCTTAATTATTTTTTAAATTAAAAATTTTTATTTTTAAATATTTTTAATTTTAATTTTTTTATTTTTTTTTAATTTTTCAATATTTGTAAATACGATTACATTATTTTTAAAAGAAATTAGTTGTTTTCACGGCTACTTAAAATCAGTTGTTTTCACGGCTATTCAAAATCAGTTGTTTTCACGGCTATTCAAAATCAGTTGTATTCACGGCTACTTGAAATCAGTTGTTTTCACGCCTATTCAAAATCAGTAAGTAAATCACGACTTTTCAATAAGTTTCAAATTATTATTTAACAACATCTTACTTTTAGGTTGTATCTAATCTTTCCGTATTCATCAATGGATCGTTTAAGTTTTAATGAATTAGCTGATATGCATCTTATGTATGGTCTTGCTCAAAGTAATGCTGCCGAGGCAAGAAGATTAGACATCCAGTCTTTTCCAAATCGAAATGTACCGGGAATAGCGTCTTTTCGAAATGTATACAGAAACTTGAGAGAATTTGGTAATTGTAATTAAAAAAAATTGAAAATAAAAATTTACGATTTTTGAACATAAAAGTGGCTATAACTCGGAAACGGCTCATTTCCGGACCTATGTTTGTATGAACTTTTTTGCTTGTTTTTGGGTCCGGAATCACCTCCCGAAGTGGAGTAGGCGATTTTTCGGACACCCTGTATATATATATTGAGTCAACGGAAAAGAAGGTTCTCTACGCTTGGCAGAAAGTGCCGCTAGGGAATTTTTAAGTCGATTCTTATGAATCAAGCTTGATATAATATATATTAAGTCAACGGAAAAGAAGGTTCTCTACGCTTGGCAGAAAGTGCCGCTAGGGAATTTTTAAGTCGATTCTTATGAATCAAGCTTGAATTCGATGTCTAGGTATCCCAGGTTGCCGATGACAAGGTCCAGATAGTGCGCTTTATAGTTTTCGGTGTCCAGGTGTAATAATACGTTGAATTCGATGTCTACGTGTCCCAGGTTGCCGATGACGAGGTCCACATAGTGCGCTCCGTAGTTTTCGGTGTCTACGTGTATTAATACCTTGAATTCGATGTCCACGTGTCCCAGGTTGCCGATGACGGGATCCAGATAGTGCGCTTCATTGTTTTCGGTGTCCATGTGTAATTGTACGTTGAATTCGATGTCTAGGTGTCCCAGGTTGCCGATGACGAGGTCCACATAGTGCGCTCCGTAGTTTTCGGTGTCTACGTGTATTAATATCTTGAATTCGATGTCCACGTGTACCAGGTTGCCGATGACGGAATCCAGATAGTGCGCTTCATAGTTTTCGGTGTCCAGGTGTAATCGTATGTTGAATTCGATGTCTAGGTGTCCCAGGTTGCCGATGACAAGGTCCTCATAGTGCGCTCCGTAGTTTTCGGTGTCTACGTGTATTAATACCTTGAATTCGATGTTTACGTGTCCCAGGTTGCCGATGACGGGATCCAGATAGTGCGCTTCATAGTTTTCGGTGTCCAGGTGTAATCATACGTTGAATTCGATGTCTACGTGTCCCAGGTTGCCGATGACGAGGTCCACATAGTGCGCTCCGTAGTTTTCGGTGTCTACGTGTATTAATATCTTGAATTCGATGTCCACGTGTCCCAGGTTGCCGATGACGGGATCCAGATAGTGCGCTTCATAGTTTTCGGTGTCCAGGTGTAATCGTACGTTGAATTCGATGTCTAGGTGTCCTAGGTTGCCGATGACGAGGTCCACATAGTGCGCTCCGTAGTTTTTGGTGTCTACGTGTATTAATACCATGAATTTGATGTCCACGTGTCCCAGGTTGCTGATGACGGGATCCAGATAGTGCGCTTCATAGTTTTCGGTGTCCAAGTGTAATCGTACGTTGAATTCGATGTCTAGGTGTCCCAGGTTGGCGATGACGAGGTCCACATAGTGCGCTTCGTAGTTTTCGGTGTCCAGGTGTAATAATAAGTTGAATGCAATGTCTAGGTGTCCCAGGTTGCCGATGACAATGTCTAGATAGTGAGCTCCGTAGTTTTCGGTGTCTACGTGTATTAATACCTTGAATTCGATGTCTAGGTGTCCCAGGTTGCCGATGACGAGGTCCACATAGTGCGCTCCGTAGTTGGTGTCTACGTGTATTAATGTCTTGAAATTGATGTCTAGGTGTCTCAGGTTGCTGATGACGAGGTCCAGATAGCGCGCTCCGTAGTTTTCGGTGTCTAGATGTAATAATACCTCGAATTCGATGTCTACGTGTCCCAGGTTGCCGATGACGAGGTCCACATAGTGCGCTTTGTAGTTTTTGGTGTCTAGGTGTATTAATAACTTTAAATCTGAATGTAGGACACGTAGATATCAAATTCGAAGTATTAATACACGTAGACACCGAAAACTACGGAGCGCACTATGTGGACCTTGTCATCGGAAACGTGGGACACCTAGACATCGAATTCAATGTATTATTATACCTGGACACCGAAAACTATAGAGCGCACTATCTGGAACCCGACATCAGCAACCTGGAACACGTGGACATCGAATTCAAGGTATTAATACACCTGGATACCGAAAACTATGAAGCGCACTATATGTGAACCTCGTCATCGGCAACCTGGGACACCTAGACATCGAATTCAAGCTTGATTCATAAGAATCGACTTAAAAATTCCCTAGCGGCAGAATCAAGAGACACGGTAGTGTCTCGCGCCAAGTACATACACGCGGAGCGAGACCGACCGTGACTCTTTTACGCGACGCGACGGGTTGCGAGTACCCGAGATGTTGAGATCTCAATAACGAGTGAACGGATCAAGTTCTAAGTAGGGTGATCGATAGCTTGGGGTCCAATTAGGGGGGGGGGTTTCTCTTATAATATCCCGCTCCGTGCCCTACGAGCGGAGATATTGCGACGCAAAGTCCAAATGTGAAAATTTTTTATTAAGATACTTCTTCTTCTATCTACTTCTAATGCCGACGTCTTATATGACACTACAAAAAGGCGTGATATCCGTACAAAATTACCTTTTTCAAAAAAAGGTAAAAAGATGCGCCAAGTACACGCATAGTAGTATATATGTATTATGTTGTTACCTCGAAGAAAACAAAGTGGTAGTATTATACCTCGAAATAACACCCTGTACATATTGTTTTATACAATGCGTAATACTACAAAAAGCGTGATATCTGTACAAAATTACCTTTTTTAAAAAAAAGGTAAAGAAAGGCGCCAAGTACACGCATAGTAGTGTATATGTTGTTACCTCGAAAAAAAAAACAGTGGTAGTATTATACCTTAAAAAAATCTAAGTAACAAGTGGTAGACGAAATCTTTGTATCTTGAAAAATCTCAAAAAAACCTAAACAGTAGTATCTTTACCTCAAAAAAAAAAAAAAAAAAAAAAAAACAAAGTAGTAGTATTATACCTCGAAAAAACCTAAGTAACAAGTGGTGGACGTAATCTTTGTATCTCCAAAAATCTCGAAAAAACCTAAGCAGTATTATTTTTATTTCCAAAAAATTATTACTCAAGTGATACACATCACAAAATTACGTTACCTTATCAAAAAATGAGTCGCGCTTCAAGTGATCTATTATTACAATTACAAAAAAGAAATGATATCTCTTTTTAAATTACAGCGCCAATTACAGAGAACATATATTTTTCGAGATACAAAGATTACGTCTACCACTTGTTACTTAGGTTTTTTCGAGGTATAATATTACTACTGCTTTTCTTCGATTAGAATAAAAAATTGAATCATGAAGAATTACACAGAGGTAACAGTACAAAATACAAATATTTTATTAAAATATTTAAACCCAACAAGGGAATACAAGGTATTTAAATACAAAGTTTATATATGTATTTTAAAAGATTTAATCGCATCGCAAAGAATTACAGAGGTAACAGTACAAAAATAAAAATATTTTATTAAAATACATAAATTTTTCTTGTCAAAAAACTTGGCGCTGCTAGAGAGAGAGAGAGGGAGAGAGAGAGAGAGAGAGAGAGAGAGAGAGAGAGAGAGAGAGAGAGAGAGAGAGAGAGAGAGACCTTTTACAAATGTAGATATTACTTATTCTATACTTATTCTATACTTAATTTTAATCGCTTTAAAAATCTAAACTTATCTTAACTTATCCTATACTTAGTAATAAGCCGTATTATTCACCGTCACACACACACACACACACACACACACACCACACACACACACACACACACACACACACACACATCGCCCACACCCACTCGCTCGCACATACACACCAGGTTGACC
Organism: Temnothorax longispinosus; assembly: GCF_030848805.1. Lineage (NCBI taxonomy): Eukaryota > Metazoa > Arthropoda > Insecta > Hymenoptera > Formicidae > Temnothorax > Temnothorax longispinosus. Next base: position 13,499,513 of record NC_092365.1, on the reverse strand, counting down.
AAATTTTGAGGTCTAGCAGCGCCAAGTTTTTTGACAAGAAAAATTTATGTATTTTAATAAAATATTTTTATTTTTTGTACTGTTACCTCTGTAATTCTTTGCGGTGCGATTAAATCTTTTAAAATACATATATAAACTTTGTATTTAAATACCTTGTATTCCCTTGTTGGGTTTAAATATTTTAATAAAATATTTGTATTTTGTACTGTTACCTCTGTGTAATTCTTCATGATTCAATTTTTTATTCTAATCGAAGAAAAGCAGTAGTAATATTATACCTCGAAAAAACCTAAGTAACAAGTGGTAGACGTAATCTTTGTATCTCGAAAAATATATGTTCTCTGTAATTGGCGCTGTAATTTAAAGAGAGATATCATTTCTTTTTTGTAATTGTAATAATAGATCACTTGAAGCGCGACTCATTTTTTGATAAGGTAACGTAATTTTGTGATGTGTATCACTTGAGTAATAATTTTTTGGAAATAAAAATAATACTGCTTAGGTTTTTTCGAGATTTTTGGAGATACAAAGATTACGTCCACCACTTGTTACTTAGGTTTTTTCGAGGTATAATACTACTACTTTGTTTTTTTTTTTTTTTTTGAGGTAAAGATACTACTGTTTAGGTTTTTTCGAGATTTTTCAAGATACAAAGATTTCGTCTACCACTTGTTACTTAGATTTTTTTAAGGTATAATACTACCACTGTTTTTTTTTCGAGGTAACAACATATACACTACTATGCGTGTACTTGGCGCCTTTCTTTACCTTTTTTTTAAAAAAGGTAATTTTGTACAGATAAATATATACAATAATATTTGTAAAATCTTTCTATCAGAAATTTTGCTTTGAAAAATAAAATATGTTTAACCCAATCAGCAATAATTGTTTCACGTTTAAAATATTTTTTTAATATTTGAAAAATATACATTACACACAATATACTTTACTACATCTTACTTTGGAAAATATTATTTTGCATATCTATATCATTGCAGCATTTTTGATTGAGTCTTGCGTTGTATTGCTGACAAAGATATGTCTCGCGGATGTCATGATTTTGCTTCGCAGGAAGCCTGCTTATATTAGCCCTCAACTGAAATTTACTTACGAGTTAGTCTTACCATTATGCGCCGCTTAGTAGCGTCGTTGCAAACTATCACGGAAAGGATCTGTTCGGTTTTTGCTGCCACTTTGTTCTCAAGTCATGCGCGTAGGCTCTGTTCGATCTTTGTTGTCAATCTGCTGCCAAGTATGTGTGCAGGCTCTGCGCGGTTTCTGCTGCCAATCTGCTCACATTGCCTGTCAGCAGGCTCTGTCACATTTCTGGCTACAGTTTGACAACATCGTCTGATAGAGCAGTTTCCGCGTGCAATTTGTTGCCTTTCTGATACCAAAAATTTAATGCAAACTCTGCTTGGAATCTGCTGCTCAGGTTTGGCTATCTGGGACGTATATGCGTATGTAGTTGTATGTGCGCGTATATATGTGTGTATGTGTATGCTCGAGTGTACCCATGTAAACGTGTAAAATAAAGCTTATGTTACTTGTATTTTTTCCTAATAGTTATAAGCACTTACTTCTTCCAGCCCCTTCTTCACACACACATACACACACGTACATATAAAAAACACAGATACATTTATAAACATATCAAATACTATAATATATATCAACTAAGTGCATATCATGTAAAATTTTTCTCGGTTTATAACAAAAAAAGATTAATTTAGAATTTTAGAATATCACTGAAATAATGCTAAAATTCAACACTTTAGATGGCTGTAGCTCAAAAACTGTCTATGATTTAACTTTGAGCCTATTACATTTTTTGATCAGGAGGTTATAAGCTACAACATATGTGAAAACTAGACAATTTAACCAAGGGCTAATCCCTATGTTTTGTGCGGGTTCCTTTGATATTTAATAATATCTTTGATATAATTATATAAAAATAAATTATGATAAAGATATGATTAGCAAAAAACAAGTATTCTTTATGAACAAAAAAATGTTATTTATTTATTATAAAAGCATTTTCACCAATTCTCCTTATATTTAAAATACAAAAGACAATCACAGAAATATAAGTTGTTTTGTACATTGTAAACTTATAGATAATGGATAAACAAAAGTAAAAAAATTCTCAATTTGATTATTATTTAATAGCTAGATTACATTAAAATTTTTTGTTGAAGTTATTTGGAGACTTGCATAAATTATTACCAACTTGAATAAGAATTATTAAAGACTTTACATTTTTTTACACTTTAATTAATAAGAATTATTTACTGTGGTTATACAGGGTGTAACAAAAAGGTCGGGAAACAGGATTATTTCGGAAAGATGACTTTTCGGAAGAAATGTTTTATACAAAAGTTGTAGGGTATCAAGTTATTCATTATGTGGTGATATTAGTTTGACCTTGAACGATCTTGGAAAAGTCACATTAATTGTAAGATCAGATTGAGTTCTTTAAATGAGAAACCCTATGTTTTATGTCATATTCTTGTAACCTTGTAACTTTCCCAAGATTGTTCAAGGTCAAACCAATATCACAACATAATGGGTAACTTAGTACCCTACAACTTTTGTATAAAACATTTTATTGCAACAGCATATTCTTGAAATCAAATCAAGTCAAAAAGTCCTGTACCAGTTTTCCTATCGATAAACAATTATTGAGATATTGTAAGCTAAATATTAAAGAAGTTAATAGCTTTTTTAATACCTCAAAAAGTATTAAGCAAATCAAAATCCGTGGGGTTTCCGGCCAACTCCTCGTCTACCTGTTGTTGTTTGGTTTCGTTCCTTACGTTTGTTCTGCAAAACACATGTATAATGTTTTTGAGACGACCCGGGGTGTGTTTTCGTGGCTCTCCTATATTAGACATTAAGGTTTTGACTCCTTAGTGTTTGACACGTTTCCTCCCTTGGGGTTAGTGTTTTTTGGGGGACTGGATGGTTTTTACTACTGTGAGAAAACGGTCTCTCTCTCTTATAAGCGACGGCGCGTATTACCGATTGGGCGGTACAATTGCTCCTCTGGTTTGTGGGGGGAAGGTGGGGTCGGCGGTCCCGGGGGGAGTAATTGTGGGGTCTCGGGGGGGCGTCTCTGAGGAAGGCTGTGTATTGTTATTCAATGCTAAGTTCCTTAGCTATTTTAGTAGTTTGAGGTTCCTCTAGGCAAGCTTCTTATGAGCTAAAGAAATAGGAGGCAATGGGTACATTGTAATGATGAGAAAAGCAAGTTTTTTAATTTGTCATACTCTTTTTTATTCTAAAGGTACCCCCCCACTATCCAACCATATAAATATTTAGATCTTTCCGTCGCCAGAAGCCCGTATAGCCGCTGAATTGGTCTAAAATTTTAGTATGATTGTCGTCGTTGATTTTCACCTGCGTTACAACTCATTCTACTCATCGGGACCTACTGGTCTCCAACATCACTAACTTTTATTAGTTAGAGCTCGGAAGTCATAGAAGTATTGACCATGGTTTGTGTCGCATATCGTTTCGGAGGTTTCTTGAAAGATGTTAAAGTGATTCCAACATCAGGACTAAGAATCTGATACGTTAAATTGTAGGTTTGTTTATGTGCCGCTTGTTTCTCCGAGATCGGATCATGGGATGCGCGTTCCAGGCTCGGACGGCTTCTCATCTCCCTTATTGCATCAATGCCGCAAGCGGGCTACACACGCTGGCGATGAACGTAATCCTAAAGCACTTCGTACGGCTGGCTCGCCAGTCGCTGAGCGCGTCGCCATTGACTCACGTACCCTTTAATCTCGCCGTTATAGAGTAGCGGGTTCGAGTAGCCACTTGTACGAGATCAGCCGAGCCTCGCACAGAGACTCAGACAGTGCCAAATCCTAGCCGCTTTCAATACTCGGCCGCGCAATGCCCTCCCAGAGTGCCATTGAGGATGCGCATGGAGGAGACTGGCAGTAAATTATTCAACCCCAGTCTCTTTATATGTTGCCGTCTTCCGAGTGTTAGAATCTCATCCCGTCCTCCCCTCGCCCCTCGCAGATAATTATCGCGTGCGTCGCGAACGTTTCCCTGCAGCTTGTGTATTGGATCTTTGCCATCCGTCGTCAAGCCAATCTTGCGTTCAACTCTCACCCCTTTAGCTCCAATCCGGTTGGTAGACCCGTGCGCCACCCTCGGGCAAGTCGCGGCTCCCCTGCTACCGAGGGTGATCTTCCGGCAAGTCTGCTTGCAGGTCCCGCGTAGACAGTCGTGCTCTGAGCATGGTGGCCTCCACGTCACGCTGTACAAGAGAAGGGAACGCTCGAGGCGACATAGTGGCCGAGTCCGGGACCTGCGGCCAATTGTGAAAGTTATTATGAGGTGTGATCTCCGCACGTTCACGAGGCCCCGAAACTACAGGTCGAGTCAGAGACTCAAAATGAGTAGACGAGCCTGGGGGATCAACAAACTTGGAACATTACAGACAAGTTCTAGAGAGGCTAAAGGTCAGCGCTAACTCCGGGGCGTAGACGAAGGCCAAGGGAGGGATCTCGAAGAGGTCGGGAATTACAGGTAAACTGATGAAACTCGCCGAGAGAGGTGGAAGGATGGCTAGAGGGATCACGCAATGTATCCTCAGAGAAAAGGTAGCTGAAACAAGACTGTGTTTGCTGGTTTTTGGGTGCCGTGCATGGATACGTCGGTGGAGCTCCGCACAGCTAGCCTGGACACTTTCGTACCCAAAGGCTGGATCGGCCACCGGGCCGTCCTAGTCGCACCGATATAAGAACCCATCAATACGCTAAGCGGAATTGACCAGGTGCGCAGTGAAGCGGTTCAAGGGTTAACCTAGGATCAGCCGTGGAGTTGGACCAATGTGAACGCTAAATATCGTCCGTGGCAGCTGTCCATCAATAGAGAGATACCGCTGTTCGTGCGCAAGAAATTAACTATGAGACACTCGTCTGGGATCATGACTGGCCTCCTGCCACCTGACACACGGGGGGGGCGCGAGTCATAGTGCGTGCGCACTAGCCCGGCGGAGGAACGGTCGGTTGTTGACCGCCTCCTTCGACGCAGGACCAGAGGCTACCGCCCCTCCACCATGATCGCGCGTCAATAGACGAACCAAAGGAGGCGTTCAACGGGGGTGATCATGGCGAGCTTTCCTGGCGGGCCGATACATCTTTTGTCCTAGAGGTGGGTGGGCCGCGTGACGCCCCCGAGCGAGTCAACCGTGCTGACCTACTGACCACACTCCCGTTACCACTCAGCCTTGGGTGCTCTAATACGGAACCTCGAATAACAATCAAGTCGGGAATCCGCAGTAGTCGATACGCATCCTTAGTGCCAACAGGAAGGCCTAATCCGCCCAAATTGAATTTAACCGTGCATTATCACATTATTATTTTTTATCATATTCCAAGCAGCCTCACGAAGTCGACGCGCCCAAGAGCACGCTGTCGCAAACATACATATGCCGTAGGCACAAAAGGCAGCGGATGTGCTCGCCCCAAATAAAATACTATTTTTGCTGTTTTGTTGACCTTAAAGATGCTTGTCTCGCTTGACCTCCACGTCCGTGTCCCTTGGAAACCAGCGTCCCGAGTGGAGACTACCACCGACCTAGGAACACCCGCTACTGACGGCTAATATTAAGTATAGTAGTAACTATGTTACTAGAGGAGGACACTATACTGGTACTGTGTGTGTAGGTGATAGATACAGATACATTGTCTTACAGTCATCACCGTGAAACAAGACGGAATATAATCAAGCATGCTGCAACAATATAGCTACAGCAAGGGTCGTTGGTTGCAATAGTAGGGGGGGACGATTGGCACAAACCGTCCAATGTGTTTTTACGACTAAATGTTCTCCAACGTGCTTCTTTGTCTTATTTGAAATCCGCTGTCACCAATCACATTGACTATACGTGGGTCCGGGCGGTAATGTATGCGGGGCGTCGAGGACGAAGTGCACCACGGCGCTATTACGACGATCTTAGGTGGTGTCAGCCAGCGCGTCGTTATTTTGACTGCTAGGTTTGTGCTGAAACTATCGAAGTGGGCTATTTTGTTAGGAGCAAGATGCAGTGTGCGTGGTAGTAAAGACTGCTACCCCATCACGGTCGCCATCCGATTGTGATTGATGCGACTGTGTGGTGATTGATGATATTTCCCCTGAAATTTCCGTTAAAGATCGTTGATACCTATGTACACAGCTTTCAAGAATGTGAGTGTGTTCGGTTTCGACAACGGTGTTCGGGACAGGGCTGAATAAATGTCCAGGCGCTGCTGGTGGTTGCGTCGTTGAGTAATCTGGGGTGGGGGGTGTACATCATAGCGCGAGAACATCTAAACGGTTATGGTAGTGCTCAAAGGTCGTGGGCCCAGGCGACAGTCTACCGCGGCGTTGATGGCGCAGACTGATACTATGCCATAGGGGGAAGACGCACACCTGGTTGTTTATTATATGGGAAACAAAACTAGTGCGAAGAAGATGAAAGCTTGGGGCACGCTGCTGCTACGGACCGATTTTGACAGGGCGCATTATGCTGGCCCGCAAAATAGGTACCGGCGATATTCCTAGGTACTACACACATAACTAACTGGCGGTGTATTAGAAAACCCGATGGACTGTGGAAAGAACAAGTTGTAGAGACACTTAGCGATAGGGCATCGTGGCCTATACGGGCACTTCCGGCCGGCGAATTGTTGCCACTCGTGTGTGGACATGTCGTCTGAGACTGGTGTGTTGTGTAAGATAGTGGTCAGACACAGACGTGGGGTGTGGTCCTGTGGCGATGATGAAAGTAGACTGTTTATTCATAGAGGTTTGTATCCTGTTACACACGGACCACCGTACGGCATCGTGCTACGTCGGTCATCACAGACAAAAACACGTTGGATGGGTCTGGGGGATATATCCTTGTACAATTTGGGCCAATGAGAACAACGCTTTGTGGTGTGTACAGTATACTTTAATCCTCAAACTGTCGTGACGGGCAGTACAGTGACGTGCAGATGCAAACGAGAAGTACGCACGTGAACGCACCCAGTGCGCGGGGTGCGTCAGAATGGGACCGCAGGTACAAGTTCGGTGGGTGTGTCGACTAGGCAATCGTCAACGGACAGTGGGCATCAGACAACAGGGTTCACAAACACACGTTCTAGAAAGGTAATGACAAGAGGATGCAGGTAACACGAGACTGAAAACAACACGCGCTTTGGTCACAACACGGACAGCTAAATACACAAGCTTCATAAGTGAAATAGAATAAGGCACAGATAGATTAGAATGTGAATTAGAGGATCAGGGAGTGATAAAGGAGTAACGTAAGAGCATGATGAGGATTGGAAAGACAGTGGGTAGCAGACACAGGCAGGAAGGGGGACGAAAGGTCAATTGAAAGAGAAGGAGTACTTGATGACACGTCGCAGAGAAGATAGACAGTTAGATCAAAGTATAACAACATAAAGTACGTGAGTGTTGCGAGTATCTAGTGATGAGATAACAGCTGTGAAGTACACAACAAACCACGGAGGTTGTTGGTGAGTGATGAAGGTGTAGTGGGGTCACAGAAATTCTAAGGGGCAAGAAGAATGACGAAAAGACAGAGAATGATTGAAGAAACATAAAGTGAGAGGAAGGAATGAAAAACAGAAGGGGAAGATAAGAAATGGTGTTGTAGTCTGATATGCGGGCGGCAAACGGATGTGTGATCCGCTGAGTCGAACGAGGGTCGGAGGATAAGGAAGAAAGATGTTTCGAGACAGAACTTCATAGAATTGGAACGGGAGAAAGCACCTGTAAAAGTACTGTGTGCAAGGCGTGGTAATTCATACTAAGTAAACATCCTTCTCTTGCCCATAAGCCACACTGAGCCGAAGCAAATACACTCGACGCCAACGAATTGGAAATAGCTCCCACACACACTAAAACGCTATAGCCCACAGGAAACAAACACTGCAAGAACGGTAAAAAAGTTACAAGACGTGTGGGGATGAGAATGTGGGAAGAAAGCAAAGGACAGAGCAGGCACTACGGGGGGGCGGTCGTGGAAGCTGACACGACGAGGAAGCGGGGAGGGGAGGGGAGACAGGGTAAAACGATGAGGTCGTGCCAAGGAGTTATGGCCACCACAATCCAATCATTTTTAAATTGCCAGAAAACCATGTGTGATAGTGCATGGCGTAATCTGATTGGGATTTTTGCGTATGGTATGGCGCTAATGAGGAGGTCCGGCGGAAACCGGGATACATAAGAAAAGGAAAGACTAAGAACTTGGACAAACGACGAAGACAACGTGGAACAGAGGGTACGAGGAAATTGTTAGGAGGCGAGGTGGTGTTGGAGTGGGGGTCGTCGCGAGGGCGGGCTGTATCCAGGAAGCGGTCCGGGACTCAGGGTGCATAAAACGCATAGGTGTGTGGATCTTGAAATGAAGGAACGAATAAGTAAACTAGCACACATACAAGCGGGTGGCAGGAGGCGGGGAACGTGGTATAGAAGAGATCTCCGGGGAGGGGCGGTGAGACAAGTACGTCGTGGGTGCGAAGAGGTGGTAGGTTTAGGATGTACGAAGGCGTAGCAGAAGGGAAAAGGAGGTAAAGGGCCAGAAGGTGTCTGTGGAGGAACAGGAGGGAGAGTGCCGTAAAGAGGAAGGAGGGGGGTGGACGAAATGGGGAGAGGGAAGGGGAGGGGGGGCCATATAGGGAAGATCCCTATCTGGAGAGAGGGGAGAGAAAGAGTTCTGCAGAGACCTAAATGAATAAGGTCTTAGACCTACCCGCAACTTGGTCTCGCCTTAGCCGGCCGGATCGTTCCTGGTCTTGCCTTAACCGGCTGAACCACCACGATCTCGCCTTAGCCGGCCGGACTCATATGGGGCCTACAAATCTATCCTGCAACGTCCCCGTCACGTCGTAGGTCCTGGACACCGTATCTCATGCTACGGTGACTGAACGCAGGCGATGGTGACGAAATAATGAATCAGAAAACAAAATTGCTGGAATTGCTAATGACGTGTCTAAAAATATTTATCGCTCTTCTGACTGTACTAAATGTTTTGTCAAAAACATATTTCTTTGTTTCTGCGAGTATATATATGTATGTATGTGTGTATATACATTACACATATATACATATATATATGTAAAACCCAAATAACCCACCCCCAAACCCATTTTTCCCCCAGGGAAGTTTAAGAATGGCGGTATCTTGACTCACAATGAGACCACGCAACAATGGCCAATACGAGACTTCCGAGCTCTATAACTCAAAAACTATTGATTTTCAGACGATTGGGACCTAGGGGTCCCATTGAGACTTTTGATCAGAAAATCAAACAGTACAACATACTAAAATTTCAGACAATTTGGCCGGGAACCAAAATATGGTTGGTAGGGGGGTTCTTTAATCTTTTTATGAATTGATAGAGGGTTAGCTTAGTAGCACAAGTGGGGTTTTACAATCAACGCAATGTCAAATCGATGTTGATTTTGGGATTTCAGGCTACATGGTCCATATATGGACTTCGCATATGGATCTTTAATCGGGTGTAAAGTTGGTTTTAATCAATCAAATCTTAAAGAATTATATATCAAAATAAGGATAGAAAGGATTGAAGAATATAATAGAATTATAAATAGCCTGATATCTTCAAATTGACGGAAGTTAGAGCAACCACAGACATTTCTCAAAAAATTCAAAATTTTATGAACAAAAAGAACCCTTTTACCGATTATCGCCAAATTCAATACCAACCTTCTTTTAATGATACTTTATATAAAATTACATGTATAACTTGTATATGTAACTTTTTGAGCAGAAATCGGTAACTCCTTCACCGATCCTCGCGCAAATATCGGTAACCTTTTCACCGATCCTCGCAAAATTCAAAACAACCTTCCTTTAATGATACTCTATATAAAATTACATGTACATCTTATACACTTTTTAAGCAGAAATTGGTAATTTCTTCACCGATCCTCGCCAAATTCAATAACAATCTTTCTTTAAAATGATACTGTATCCATCAAATAACTTAGGGTAGACCGAAGCGAATCGGATCAATATAAGTTTTAAGACAGTTTTCGTTAATGTTTTGTTTCAAACAAGTTGTTTTGTCGTGCTAATTAGTAATCCGATTTGTCTCGGTCTACCCTATACATTTTTTAGGCAGAAATTGGTAACCCTTTCACCAATCTTCGCGAAATTCAAAACAACCTTCCTTTAATAATACGTTTTATACATAAGATTACATGTATAACTTGTACACTTTTTAGGCAAAAATCGGTAATTTCTTCACCGATTATTGCCAAATTCAACACCAATCTACCTTTAATGATACTTTATCCATAAAAAAAATTAAGCTCAATATCTCAAAATTTGCGGAAATTAAAGTAATCATTTGGTTTTTTTTTTAGATAAAAATCGGTAACCCCTTTATTATTAGCAATTTTTCTAATTCTATTATATTCTTCAATTTTTTTCTATCCCTATTTCATATATAATTCTTTAAGACTTGATTAATCAGTTCTTGAGTTATAGAAATTTCGATAAATTTGGCGCACACACACACACACGCACACGCACACGCACACGCACACGCACACGCACACGCACACACACATACACACACACCGACATTTTATAAAATTACGATTTTCTGACGTTTTAGAACATTCTGAACACGTTGGCATCAAAAACTAAAAAAACAATTTTTTCTTTTGTCTTTTCTACCCCTATTTCATATATAATTCTTTAAAATTTGATTGATTAGACCTAGCTTTATATGCGATCAAAGGTCCATATCCAGGTCCAAAGTTTATAAAAACAAAGCTTCCTCTATGAGGAAGCAATGAAAAAAATGAAGATTTATATTTAAAAAATTTAACTTAAACGCTATTGGGCCCAACACGGGTCTTAGACCAAAAATCTAATAAGATTGATTGGTCTCCTTTAAACCCTCTAACTTTTATCTAAAACATTTTTTTAATAAACCGATACTTTCTAAGATAATTGGCCATTTTGGAACTTTTGGTACGCATGTACAGTAAGGTACATTACTTCGATGAGTCATTGAATTCTGACTTATTGACCGTTGGGTGTTTAATAATTATTGTAGTAAATTATTAAAGTCAAAATTCTATGACCCATCGAATTAATACACCTTACGTTACAAAATGACTTTATAATGCTCTGTATACTCTTCCTTATGAAGTTCGAACTGAAAACACCGAATTTTGCACATTTGTAAAGAGCTTTCTTTAGCCCTCCTATTTCTTTTTTCTAGTTGAGAAAGCCTAAAAAATCATTATTTATTTAAAAAGTACTCACAAAATGTTATGAAAAATTTGCGCATTTAGGGGTTAAGTTCATTTTATACGACTTGTTAGCATTTGCTTGAACTCACAAAACAGTCACAGAAAAATAAAATAAGATTTTATTAGTTAAACATATGTAATATCTCCAAAACTACTTAGCTAATTAAAATAATTTCATATCAATTTTATTTATCTATCTCAATTATTAAAATTTGAGCAGTTAAGTTTTTGTTTAATATAATGCATATAGTTTTAAACATTTTTTATGTATTTAGCGTATGTGTTTAAAGTACAAGCTTGTGTAGGAGCCTAGGCTCTAGATTTATAGAATAGGAAACAACACTATACACTCATAGTTCCGTCGGTAAAGAGATTGTGTATATTTCAAAGTTAAATCGTATTTCAATTTAGGATTATTTATAATAAACGTATACGCTGTATAAGAAAGTTTTGTACAAAAGAACAAACTGCATAACATACAAAATAAGAAAAGAGATTAATTAGTAATGAATAATCCTTCCTCATATAGATTTCAATATTGTAATCTCTTATTAGAAATTATTAGAAGAAAACAAAAGTCCTGTATGCTTATCTCTCGACATGAGGAAGCAATCAAATGCATTCCAGAGTTAAACCTTCTTTAAGAAAGGACAAACACATAACATCAAAGATAAACTCGGTAACAGTAACACTGCCGCCATCTATGAGTGCTCTATCTTATCATCACTGATACATCAACGACTCTCACAGATGTCGACACACACAATCTCTTCACACTTTACTTTACTCTTTAAACAGTATGTTTTTTTATAAAATTTAATAATAATTTTTAATAATCAATGCGGTGGCTAAAAATCTTTTAAAACTTAAAATATTTGTTATCAAAGCCAGAATTATTAGAATTGAATCCTCTGTTCTAAAATTTTACTTTATTAAATCATATTTATTTCATGTTTTATTTCAATTTGTGTATCATGTGTTAAACTATCTAAATATGTTTTAGAATCTGGTGATTAGCATCGAGAAGTTCGCAAAAGTCTCAAAGAGTTACGAAAAAGTTGTTCTGCAGAAATACATGAATCGCTACGTCATGTTTATTTCAACTGTTGCGACTTCCTTTATAGTAGCAGGAATCACTGTTATTTGCGCTCCTCTATTTTTACATTTGGAATTTCCCATAGACATGTGGTACCCGTTTTCGACAAAATCATCATTTCAAAAATTTATTCTCTACGTTATGCAAATATTTGGAATTGCACATACTGTATTCTGTTTTGGTGTGGATGTCATGATTACCGTTATGCTATTTTATTCTTCAGCTAAACTTGAGATATTAGCGTCAGAAATACAGCATGCTACTAATGAAATTCATGTAATATTATGTATCAGAAAACATCAAGAAATAATAAGGTAAGTGAAAAAAATTTGATATTTTAGATTTCTCACAGAGCAGAGTTACGTTTACCAATTATTCCTAACTGTAGGGATCAGCTGACCGATGAAATCACACGCACACGCAGGCGCACGCGACACGCACGCGCACACACACGCACGCACGCACTATCGCTCACTCATTCACTTTAGTTTTATTAAAGTTGAAATAATATTTAACCTCTTGAATGCCGGTTTTCTTTTCAATAATTTTGATAAGTGTCAGAAAAGTTTTTGTAACTATGAAGAATTAGACAATAATTGCATCAGAATTGGGAAGCTTACTGACATACAAGAGTATTTAAGGTAGCTGTCTCGCTACGTGCTAGTCATGTGACTGTTTGTAGGTTTTCACGTTCAGAAATATATTTCAGGCAATTTTTGCTAAGAAAAAAATAATTTTATGAATTATGGTGTAAAATTTCATACGTGACAAAGTATGTTACTTTTACCAAATTATGTGATTTTTCTCATTTGACTCCGTTTTGATCAGCTGATCATGCGAGTCGTCGAGAAAGGTTACAAGTGAGGTTACATTTCCTTTTCGATTGAATTTTGACAATTACTGAGAAAAGGTTTCAAAACGCATGACAGGGGTGTCAATCACTATCCAATTCGGCTAAGAAAGACGAGCCCCATAAGCTGCTACTACAGTGATTAGCCAGCAGCGTTGCCAAGTCTTCCCAATTTCACCTCGACCAAAAAATGTCTGCTCGATTACCGCATTTTCACTAATATAAACTAAAAAATTAGCAGCGAAATCTCCGGTAACCTATATATTTTATGGTTGCATTGGATTCTTCGAAATCTAATGTACAAAAAGCAATGTTTTTTTCTCACTTCATCTAATCGAAAAATACGAAAATATGTGATTGAAACCGTGATAGAGCCTTCTTTTCTGTATGAAGTAATGCAAAATTTGTGATTTTCGAGATCGATTTTCTAGAGTAAATAGTCGGTAAGGAGCCACAGAAAAAATCGACTGCAAAGCTGATCATATAATTTGATATAAAAACCGAAATCGAAAACTTTATCTAATACATGCCCTGACGAGACAGCTACCTTAAGTACATCGAATTTTAATAAATGTTATCGTGCTTATGACACTTTTCATTTGTCTTATGAGAAGCGCGATCGTGCTTTTTAGCACTCAAAAAATTAAGAACATGAAATGAACATAAACCAAACACATTTGAAAGAAATTGTATAAACTACTGTTACCCTGTAGAGATACAATAATTTTGTTGTTTTAGTTTTTGAAAAAGACGGATGAATAATTTCACAAGTAGAGGAAAGTTCCCTATTATGAGATATTACATCTATTTTGTGTGATTGCCGGAAGTCTAAGGACAAAATTGAAAAATGTAAATGATTTTAAAGGAAACTTAATAAGCTTTAAGATGCTGAAATGTAAAAACTAATTTAAATATTAATTTTTTTGAAAATTAAAAAAATGTGAAAAATTAGAAAAAATAAACTTTATGCAAAATCGAAAAAGTATATATGTTCCTAATATGAGATACCCCGAGAAATCGTTAATAAAATGCAAAATACATCAGTATTGCAATTAGAAAACTTTATTTAACGTTTCTGAAATACAAATATAATGAAGAAGCTTATTATCAATCATCGAAAATTCACTCATACCCAACATTTCCAGCGCAGTCAGTGTGCGCCCAGCATGAGCATGCGATCACCGTCAGCACACTCTTATAATTTCGTATACTCCTTCCCTTAACTTTAACATAATATTTCTCTTTTTTTATTACAATAACCTTCATACTTCAGCAATAATTGTCACTCGAGTAGAGGTTATCTTATAAGTATTAGGAGCACTCCTTTGACTATATAAGTATGGACTGCTAGTGGCCTGCATAAACTATAGCACGACTGCGAGCCAACATTGATTCGAGGTTAAGCCCCGCTCTGATGACCAAAAAGCGGGAATTCAATATATTCAACGTAGAACCTTTTGAATAAAACATAGAAATAAAATACATTTTGAGTAAATAAAGGATAGTGATAAAAGAATAAGAAGAAACAAATATGAAATCGTGAAAATACAATATTTAATCATATATTTTACTGTTCCTTAAAAATAAAAACAGTTGTTGTACAAGTGTGCCTAACAAAATTACCGTGCTCTTTCAGAGAAAGAACTTTATCCTCGTATTTTAATTTTACTTTTAAGGAGATCCACGGAAGTGTCCCTTTCTGATTTTGATGCGCTTTTAATATATTGTTTTCTAGATAAAAATAAGGGACACATATTTTTTATACGTGCCCATACGCATGTTTAGGGAGTGAAATACCCTGATTTGAAAAAAATCAGTTTTTCTCTTTCTAGCCGAATATCTCCGAAACTATACAAAATAGAAAAATTTTTTAAAATGGAAATAAAGTGCCTTGAAAAGTACTTTAAAACAGTAACAAAAAAATTTTTGGTAATTGTGCAGCTGGAAGTGGTCACCTTGGATGACCTTGATCTTTTAGTATGTTGTCAAGGTCACCCTTTTGAGTGACCTTTAGAAGGTTTCAGCCCACGCTCGTTGTTCATTGAAGAGTTATTAACAAAAAAAAAATTGAGAAATGTAGCAGTTATTTTGAGTATTAAAAGGCATAAATGACTGAAACCATGTACACAATTACCAAATTCTTTTATTTTTTTTAATTTTTTAAAATACCCCATTACTTAACATTTTTTTTAACTTTAAAATTTTTTTATCACTAAATAAAAGGTATAGTTATTTGTGTAACAAGTGCGAGAAGTTGAGAATTGGACACGAGTGCGATCACCCGCACGAGTGTCCAATTCTCAACCCGCACGTGTTACACACCCTATTTTATGTTACAAAGTGCGTGGAAAGTGCCCATTATGTTACATTTCCGCACTGTTTTGACTCATGTATGGAATTGGCCATCCGTCGCACAGATGACGCGCGCGCAATAATGGGCCACTTTCCACGCACGAGTGATATACATTTTTTTTACAAATTCAACCATATATGATACAGTTATGTTTTAAAAAATCATTTCCAGGAATTAATTAGAAAACGCTCTGTATACACGCTTCCATACATTTATTCCATATGTCTATTAAGTTAAGTTGACACAGCCACTTTAGCACAATGAAATAAAACATACATAGAAAAGTGTCCTTTTGTTACTAATTTGTTGCTCGGTTTCGAATTTTGTTGCTGTAGCAATTTCGAACAAAACGATGGCTGTGCCAGCTTAAGTTTAAGTTAGCACAGTCACATAAAAAAAATAAGATAAAAAAACAATTACATAGGGTAGGTAGTTCAACAATGAACCAGTAGTACACTATAAACCATTGCGATATTTCATAAATGTAATGTTGTTAGATTGTGCTTGTTGTCATGCAACGTATTTGAACTCCTTTTCGGCTCCCCAATCGGCCGGCAAATCGCTCAAAGGACGACCGTTTAAGGCCACATTTTGTGATTTTTGAGTAACAAACTAAGTTTTTTTGGTAAGTTTTACATATTTTTTACGTTTTTGTTGTATATCTATCATTTTTTTAATTACTTTATAATTTTGTGTGTATATTTGGCTTTATAATTCTGTAAGCAACTTTCTTCTATTGCATTATTTTACCATATTTTTTGGAGATTATCGTGAAAAATGTTATATGGTCTACAATGAACCATTTTGTTTTTTACTACAGTTATCTGTGTTATTAGTCTTATTAATTGACTAGTTGCTATAATAAATAATAATCTAATATAAGTGAGAAAAAGTTTGATTAAAAATAATAATTTTGATTGTAACTTTTAAAAAATAAAAACATAACATATATGCAAATTAAGTTAGCTTTAATTTAAAGTCATACTATCCTAACCTTACTTATCATGTCTTATAATTATCTCTTCCTTAAATAAACATTTTAAAACAGTAAAACTAAAATAACACTAACAATTTACTGTATAAAACATGTGGTTTATTATTAAAAATGGCTAGGTTCATTGTGTACACACCCCTGGTACACAATGAACCATTTGACATTGTTTTAAAAAAATCGAAATTGTGACTAAACTTTAAAAATAACTTATAAATCATCTTATACAGTATGTAGCCAACTAAAATCATGAACTGTATGGAAAAACACAGATCTCCAATTCAATAATTGAGAGAGATATAAGCTTCTGAAATTTACATGGTTCATTGTTGGACTATTTACCCTATATATTTAGTGCTATTTTGTTGCTAATTCGTTGTTCTATTCCCAAATTTTTTGCACTACCCCTACCATAAAAAAATACTCTTAATTAATCCCACCTAGCACCACCTTAAAAATTTCAGTTTAAAGAAATATCTTGATAAATTACACTATTTTTATTAAAATAATAATTTAGGACTCTCGGAATTGGAAATTCGTAATAGGATGGCTATGAGAGTCAAACGCAGTTGTCTGTGCGTAGATGATCAGAGTCACTGATTTATTCCAAATCCATTCCAAATGAAATACAATCGAACATTTCAGCTCATAGATCGAGCCATCTTCAGCGATATCAAACGACAAATGAAATTAAAATATTGCACAGTTCTCCATTCCAAAGTGGTAAGTTTCCTGCTTGAAGATTTCAAGAAACAAAATTGAAAAAGACTACTAGATCCATATCTGTAAAAATAGTTCCTTTATTACACCAAGTATTAATTAAAAATTCTATGGTAACTCACCAAGTAGTCTGGAGAACAAATGCATCCGAATAAGCCAAGCGAGGCGGGTATATAAATGCGGTGTGAACATCACAAAGAAAAATGTATAATCTGCACAAGGGATTCTGAGATCCCGACGGCACGACGCACAAAAAAGTATTAACAGAAAGAGGTCTTAAGTCAAATTATACAACGTGTAGGTCAAATAAGTAAGAAATAAAACTAATAAATATTCGGTGTATAAACAATGAAAATTGTAAACGTGTAGATCAAGTCAAATTATAAAACGTGTCGGTCAAATAAGTGAGAAAATAAAACTAATAAATATTCGGTGTATAAACAATACAATTATAAACGTGTAGATGAAGACAATAAGAAATGAAACTAAAAATTCTATGTATAGGCAATGTCAGGCGGTACGACGCAAATTGTTACTCTGGGCATGGTTTACAATTTATTTATAATAGACACGTATGCATGGTGCATAAACTCTGTATCCGTTTGCATGTTGACACTATTTTTTTGTAGCTTGATATGAGACATCTCTGAAACAAGTCGTTTTCCTAAATATCGTTCCCTATCTAGGATTTCAACGTTCTCCCAATTAAATTCGTGGTCACACATTAATAATGATCATGCTCTTATTTCATTAAATGCAATATCGCTATTCACTAACATCCCTATAAATTTAGTACTGGAAGGTATCTCTAATAGATAGGCATACATTTCTAACAAGTGCAATATTCCTAAGGACGAATTCATGCAGGCTATACAATTAATTTTAGATTCAACGTACTTTACGTTTGATAACACAATATACAAACAAAAATTTGTATTTCTCTCTGTGTAACCACGACGGATTACAGACAGGGCGATCTCGCGTTTCACTGTCCAACATCTAATGTATTACGGGCTCGATTTTGCTCGGCGGGAGGTGTCTCTGTCCTCTAACATTTACCGCTTTTATAACGTTTTACAATTATACGCTTTACAATGTTTCGACTTACATTAGTAGTCGCATGTTGCTGGTCAGCAGTCTGCCGGGTCGTTGTCCGGTGTCTCGTCGTCTCTCTGCTTGGCTGCGAGTCGCTGTTGCGGTAGGTCGTTTTCTCTCCGGTGTCGCTGATACTCGTGGGCCGCTACCGGGTGCTTCCTTTTTCTGGAGCGGGCTGCTGCCGGGTGCTTCCTTCCTTTGGAGCGGGCTGCCACCGGGTGCTTCCCTCAGGGCTGGTTTCACCAATTTTACTTATTCGCTCTTCTTTTTAGGCAAATACTCGTGACACTCGCGACGGGAACACACGCGACGGGAACGTTCTCCGATGTGCCAGAATTCCACCGCTGCCACCAGTTGTTGTGCCGCTACCGGGAGTTGGTGATCAGGGTCGGCACAGGATTCGGGGATTCCGGGTCGGAGGAAGAATTAACTTGTCGCACTGTTTTAAATGAAAATTAATTGAAATATATTTCTTTTGATTAAGTTAACAATTGTCCCAGTTACTTAGGATTAATTCCCGATATTTGCGTTATACTTGATAGTCACTTAACGATTATAACGATTACTATTTGACGAATAATATGACTAGCCCAGTCAAATTAAAATTTTTGGATGAAAAAATTGCCGGCAAGCTGGAAATTGGTATACAGGTTCATTTTAGTGTTCTTTTAAACATACTAAAAGTCCCCATACATAGAGCGTGAGCCGGCTGCGCCATCTTGAAAAAAAGAGTACAAAAATGAGCTTTTTGCGAATAACTCGGAAATTATTAGTTTCACGGGAAAGAACATTCAGAGCGAAAATGTAGCTGATAAAATTCCTCGCAAATTGGTTTTTTGTAGAATTTCGTACGACCATTAGTTCCCAAAATAGATTTTTTTGAAGCATCGGACAAATGAGGAAAGAGCTGTTTCTTTGAGCGTTTTTTCAAAATATCTCAGTTCTGGCTGTCCGAAAGTAAAAAATGCATACAATGAAAGTGAAAGAGAATTAAATTACCTACAAAATGCATTATTTATGTTATACCGCGCGACTAATATTTCTGGAAATATTACGGTTTAAATAAAATTTTGACTTTTGGAAATTATGAGAATAAATATTTCCTCGCAATATAAGTCGGAAATGGGTAATCCTACGTAAAAAATTGTTAAAATCAAATAGAAAGGTTATTAAATTTTCATTATTTTGGTTTTTGACCAATTTGCACACGACTAATAGTATTTTTGATATCCGTAAAAGAAACGGTTTTTAGGTACACTTCTCAAAATGGCGGACTTCCGAGTTATCTTTTTTTAAAAAATACACATGTTTCTTGAAGTTTATTAAATTATCTTTAAAATGATTTTTTATTTGACCTTCTGTGATGAATACTTCCAGAGATATAGCCTTTTAAATATTTGTTTATGTTAAAAATTTCTTAATAATTTATAGTTTTTTTACAAAACATGACATAAAATAACTTTAGAAAAAATAATATCGACATTTTTTCAAAAGTTTATATGCATATGTATGTGATCCTGTAGTGGAACCGGTTTTGAAATAAAAGTTTTTAAAAAATTGTCATTTCAATTATGCCTTTCTTATAGAGTTTTCGTAAAAAATGGGGTTTGCCACACTTTTTTGTAATTTTCTCAGTTTCTATGAGAGATACGTACAAAATGCTTCAGACCAAATTTGAAGCTTATAAAATTTCCTGAAAAACAGTATATTCGGCATTAATATGTGACCAACAATTATACCAACAACAGATGCTAGAATAATGTTGCTCTTTTTTCCTCAGTTTACCGTAATTTTTAATGATTGAAATATTGTCGAAAAAATTTATTTGGAAATTTTTGCGATCGGCGTAAGTTTCAAATCTCATTATACATGATGTAAGCTTCCCGTTGGTCTTTGGGTCAAATTTTTAAGACGGGTAGTATTCGAGATATAGGGCGTCAAAAGTGGCCGCAACAAATTTCTGTTTCATATGCAGAGGCGAGCACACAGTGCAAGTAAGGGATGCATATTTATTGTTGATATACTAATAAATTAAACCAATAAAAACATAAAAAACTGCGTACATAACCTAAAGTAAAATTCATAAACAAATATTAATGTCAAAACGTAAATATAATAAAATACAATAATAATAATAATAATAATAATAATAATAATCAATAATAATAATAATAATAATAATAAATAATAATAATAAAAATAATGGGAAATTGAACTGTAACGAACATTTATAATAATATTTATGAACTTTCTCAGGTGAAGGCATAGCGAAACATGGCTCATGAATTAAAGTGTTTCATCTGCAATGAGAGAGATTCTACACAAACACTCTTCGAAGTTAAGGGAAAAGGATTGCAGACGATCCTCGAATGTAGCAAACTGCGAGAAGATGGGAAGAGTCCCTTGATAATGCAATTAACTTCTGTGCGCGTGCATCAAAAATGTCGGAAAACTTATACGAGAAGGAACAGTATCACAGCTGATTTAAAAAGAAAAGAAAGAGATGAAGCATCTACTTCTACTGATGAATCTACATGGAAGAAAATGTTGAGAAGTGAAAAAGAATTATTCGATTTTCGGAACACGTGTTTTTTTTGCAAAGGTGTTATCGACAAAGACTTTAATAAAACTAAAAAAAAACGTGGCTACTTCACAATGAAGCGTACTAAGAAATTCTGGACGGGTACATGGTCAGATCAGACAATTGAACAAACACTCAACAGAGAATTTAAAATCAAAGGAGGTCCGGTCATGAGAGGTATAACGGACGAAACCCTCATGTCCTTCGTTATTACAATGCCAATTCTTCACGATATCTGTGCAAGTTTCGAGGAGTATTGTAAAGTCCAATTTACGTCTGGAGAGCAGCATGTAGAGGCCCGAGAAACAAGAATGCAACGAGATGATGAAGACGTGAAAAAACTTGGTGAATGGCTAGAAACTCACAACCCTTTGGAAATATCAAACGAAATTATGTCTTTAAGCAGCGGAGTCATCGGGGATCAAGAAATTATAAATTGCTTTCTTGCGCGAGAGAATGGAGAGTCTAGTATGGATGACTCTATAATCGACAAGAGTTTCAAGGATGTACATATGAAACGCAGTAATAGAGTGCAATCACTGGCTGCTGTAAACTCTTCAATCAAGGTCCATGACAAACGAGCAGTAATAGATCCTTTAATGATATTCCAGAGAATTATCATTGCGAAAAAGAAGGATGAGGATCTTCCTGAATTCTTGCAATATGAACTTGCTCCGTTTCCTCTATCCTTGTTTTGCGAGGCAGGAATGAGAAAAACGAATAAATCGGCGATGTATAAAATTTTTCAAGAATGTACGGAAACTGTTATTCCAGAAGTAGACACCACGTATGTTATAGATGGAGGCTTCTTATTACACCGTGTCCTTTGGAGCTGCAACAAATCATACAGAGACATTTGTTCTGCGTACGTGAATTACGTTCAAAAACATTATGGAGATCATTGCGTCATCGTCTTTGACGGCTACGACAATGCTGGCAACAGTACAAAACGATGCGAACAACACCGGCGTAGCGCGAAAAAATCATGCTCCGATATTATTTTTCAGGAACACATGGTTGCCACCGTGACCCAAGAACAATTCTTACGCAATGACAAAAATAAAATGAGGCTTATTTCCATGCTAAAAGATAAATTCGAAGATAAAGAATTTGCAGTCAGGCAGGCGGAAAGCGATGCTGACGTACTCATCATGTCAACAGCAGTTGAAATTTCTGCGACTAGGCAATGTGCTATAGTAGGAGAGGATGTAGATCTTCTTGTTTTGACTATTGCTCTAGCACCTGTGAATAATAACATCTTCTTTTTGAAGGAAAAGGGAAAACCGAAAGACAAATATATTCTTCCCAAAAACTTCAAGAAGATGAATACTTAAAAGAAACTATTTTGCTGGCCCATGCGTTCAGCGGCTGTGACACGACTTCGGCAATATTTCAAAAGGGAAAAAACAAAATTGTTAATCTGCTGCAGCGAGTAGAAGAACTTAGACACGTTAATAATATTTTCGTCAATAGCAATTCGACTGCCCAAGAAATTCAACGAGCTGGAGAAATTCTGTTTTTATATATTTATGGAGCAAAACATCCAGAAAAAATCAATTTAAATGTTCATCGTTACAACGAGTTTAAAAGATTTGCACAAAAAAGTACATCCCGTATGCCATCATTGCCACCAACAGAGGGGGCAGCTGCCCAACACTCATTCCGAGCCTACCACCAAGTACAAACGTGGTTGGGTAATTATAAGGACCCCGAAATGTGGGGCTGGCACAAAGTAAATAACTATCTGCAGCCTCTCCAAACGTTGGAATCCCCAGCACCGGATGAAATTTTACGACTTGTCTCATGCAACTGTAAAAAACATTGCACAATGTCCTGTGGGTGCAAAAAAGCAGGTCTTAAGTGCTCCGATCTTTGCGGTAACTGCCAGGAAACAAGGTGCCTAAACATATACGAGCTGGACGAAGAAGTTGAAGAAGATATTGATACGTTCTAGATATTAATACGCATTATATATAAGTTTACAATAAATTATTATTATCAAGAGGTATTATTTAGTAATTTCCAAAAGTCAAAATTTCATTTAAATCGTAATATTTCCAGAAATATTAGTCGCGCGGTATAACATAAATAATGCATTTTGTAGATAATTTAATTCTCTTTCACTTTCATTGTATGCATTTTTTACTTTCGGACAGCCAGAACTGAGGTATTTTGAAAAAACGCTCGAAGAAACAGCTCTTTCCTCATTTGCCCGATGCTTCAAAAAAATCTATCTCGGGAACTAATGGTCGTACGAAGTTCTACAAAAAACCAAATTGCGAGGAATTTTATCAGCTACATTTTCGCTCTAATTGTTCTTTCCCGTGAAACTAATAATTTCCGAGTTATTCGCAAAAAACCCATTTTTGTACTCTTTCTTTCAAGATGGTGCAGCCGGCTCACGCTCTATGTATGGGGACTTTTAGTATGTTTAAAAGAACACTAAAATGAACCTGTATACCAGTTTCCAGCTTGCCGGCAATTTTTTCATTCAAACGCTCAAAAATAATCTAATTTGACTGGGCTAGACGTTTATTAATGTGACTGTTATTGTAACGCACGTATATGCTTAGATGCTTAGATGCTTAGATGCTTAGATGCTTAGATGCTTGTATTAGCGACTGCCCGCCCGATCTTATAATTCGGCGGTATTTATAATGTCGGAGTCGACATTCTGTTGCTAACTCGGGGGTTCTCGAGATAGCGTTGATCTCTCATTGTCAGCGTCTTGCACTGACCTTTGCATCAGCGCTTTTGGTTGTCCCGGAGTTGAACGCTCCTGGTTCCGGTGTCGGTTTGCATCGGATGATTGATCGTCCGATGCAATCGTCAGGTTTTTCGGCGGATTTCAGAAATGACTTTAGTCGCTAGGGTCAGATTACTTATAGGAGGCAACTCGGTGTTGCCAAGTAAGTACACTAATGAATAATTATAACGTTGTGCGTTTACAACATCAGTGGTGTAAAGGTATTTTAAAAAATTAAAAAATTAAAAAATTGTCTCTGTGTTACTGTTTTAACTAATACGTTACTTTTGAAACTATTTAATTTCCATTTTGGAATATGTTTCTATCTTGTTTTGGAGATATACGGGCCAAAAAAGAAAATTTTTTTTCAAAAGAGCGTTTTACCTTTTAAACATGTATATGGGCACGTATAGAAAAATACGTGTCTCTTATTTTTATCTAAAAAACAACATATTAAAAGCTCATCGAAATCGGAGGATACTTCCGTGGGTTTTCTATCAGTAAATAACACAGGTAATCAGATACGTGAAATAAATACACAGTGAGAGTAACTTTCAATACGCATTTAATAAAACTAAAAGCAGGATCAACCTCTTGTAACGAAATTCTCTTTATGAATTAGTAGTAGACAAAAAGCTATCAAAAAGCTATCATTTTTCAAGAGAAAAATGTCTTCAGTGTTCAGTATCGCGTGATGGTTGATTATACTCTAATAAAAATTCTAAAAAAAAATATTTAATAATATTTTGAATAATTTGTAATGACACGAATAATAATTATAATTTATATGACACAAACTCTATCTTAATATTTATAATACAGCGGCTGAGAAAAAAAATAAAAGGATAAAGTTTTGAAAACGGTGTACCTCTGATTTCAATAAAACTTTGTAAAAAGCTTCATTTTGGGTTAAAATAAAAGCCCTTAAAACGAATTGGCGACTCCTACCAAAGAACCATTTTTCAAGATAAAATAGTAAAAAAAATAGTAATTATTTAGTTTATGCAAGCAACCTCCTGCGACCTTGACGTATATTATAGAAAGCACTCTCCTGAGTAACTTCGTTTGAGATCGCGATTTCATTCATCGATTTCGTCGCAGGAAAAGGCACAATGCGTGTGCCTTCCTTATTCAATAAAATATATAATCCTATGTAATTTCTTTGTGCTCTGCATTATAACATGGGCTTTTCTAAGAACATTATTCAATCTATAATTTTCAAGACGTTTCTTGAACGCTGTTTTTATGTCCTTGTGCGATAGAAAAACCCACATTATAAACATTGTCAGCGTGACAAACAATTGCTGACGGCCGGTTACCAATACTTCGTCTCGAGTCGGCACATTGCGGTGACGTAAGCAGCCGATTGCCAATTGCTCGTCACAATTCGCGCCTCGCGCATGTCAGATGCGAATCAATGCGCGGCGAGCCCTTTGGCCGCCAATCACACGTAAAGACCTGAGGTCACCGCCAAAGCTTTAAATCTATTGGTGATTGCCGAGAGAAAGCTCGTTTATAAAAAAGCTTACTTCGATGGAGAGGCTCTCTCGCTTGCAGTTCACCGCAAGTAAAACCGCCTTTAGTACACCGCCTAGAATTCGCTTTCGCTCGAATACGAATCTTTGCTATCTTGCTTCGCGAACACGCTTTGCTGCTTTTTGCACGCCGTACTCAATTCTGTGCGCGCTTTTGTCACGGCTTATTTGCTGAAAGGAACAAACTTGTACATATTGTTTGTATTAACTTTATTTGTAATATACGGATTTTAGTGTACTTATTGACTTTTTAAACTGTGTTTTCTTGTGCTTGTCCTTGTCGCGCTATCACTCGCGTATCCGCGCACTTTCGCACATTTTCTGGTCCTCCGAGCCGGATTCTCGCCGGCAATCGCGATTTGAGAGTGCCTAAAATCAAAAGACAGCCATGAACACGGAAAGGAGCGCCCTACTGACCGGTTAGCGCGACATACAAGGTCGCATTTGTCGGGCAGTCGACAACTTGAAGAAGATGGGCGCAGCCAACATCACCCTCAGCGACGTAGAAACTCGAATCAGAATCCTCGACGACCTATGGGCGAAATTCGAATCGCAGCACGATATAATACGAGCATGCTACAAAGAAGCCTATGAAAAGAGTGAGTACGTCAAATCAGATATTTTTGACTCGATTGAAAACACTTACGTGCATCAACGAAGCTTGTTATCGGAATACGCGAGCCGATTCTCAAATGTAACCAAGTCGTCCGCGTCGTCAGAACAAAGCAGCGAACACTCTCCAAAGACCTCGTTGCCTCGCATTAAGTTGCCGCATTTCTTAGGCACGTATGAAGACTGGCCGTCATTTCGTGACCTGTTGCAGTCGGTCATCGGTCAAAACTCAACCATCTCAAACGTTGAGCGATTCCATTACCTCCGGTCGTGCTTACAAGGTCTTACTGAAAAGTTAATTCGGTCGTTAAACGTAACCGAAGACAATTACGACCGCGCATGGGCGATCTTAGGCAAACACTACGAGAACAAAAGAGAGTTGATACGCTTCAACTTCGCAACGTTTACCGCCGTCGCGAAGATGAAGAGGGATACCGCTGAGGAACTTAACCGAATTTTTAACGCCGTTACGACCGCTGCAAACGCGCAGGAGAGTATCGGCAAGCCTATCGAGTCCCACGGGATGGACCTTTTTAACCACCTCGTAGTCGAGCTCTTTGATCCGCGTACGCATCTCGAGAGGGAGCCCTCCATCTGCGACTCCGGCTGCCTTTCTTTCAACGAAGAAATAAGAAGAAGAAGAACGCTTCAAAGTATTTGTAGCGTCAAGTTGACCGTAGCCTCCGTCAATCCGCCGGATCACACTACACTCACTGACTTTATGACTAAACGCATACTGACACTTAATGCCGCGAAACCTAAACCCGCTTCTAAAGTCTCAGAGTCGTCACGATCCGCAAAAATTCACGTTGCAAAACACAGTTCCGATCCACAGTACGCGTTGCGCAAAGGAAAGCACACTCTAATGACTTGCAACGAATTCAAGACTAAGTCGGCCAATGAGCGCAAATCTTTCGTAAAGACTAATCGGTTGTGCTACAATTGTCGGTTACAAGACAATTTCCATAAAAAAGAGGGGATAGGGTTGGCACGAACGAAAATTTCTAGGTAACTTAAATTAAACTTCTGTGGATTTGTAACACCAAATCAGTAGTAATATGTTGGTTAGCCGACACCATAAGCGCGTGGTTTGACATATGCGTGCTCGCCGTATATGAAATATTAAATATTGGTAATTGTATAGATGGGGGAATTAAATACTATTAAATACTGTTAAAGCGCGTCATTTAACCTATGTTTTCGTATTTATTTTTTATGATAAATTCTACAACGAAGACGTCTGCCGCATCTAGCTTAAGTAATTGCCTCCAGTTATCTTTTTGTAAACAATAATGCAAATTATTTAAATCGTGTGGAATCTGTCAATAAAATTTGGGGGTCGCTTGTATTTACTAAGATATTGTGGTAAATATTTACATAAAATCATTATTTTCAAAAGTTAATGACTTTATGGGGTAGACCCTGCTTCACCTTGTACAGTATGCTATCCTATATAATGTATCAAAGTACCTATATGTGTAGGCGGGGGGGCTTCGCCCCCCCTGCACCCCCATTGTGTGAGTAAACCTAGGGGTATTGGCGGGGGGGGGGGCTCCGCCCCCCCCTGTGCACCTGTTGGTGTGGGTTGGGTTGATGCATGGCGGGGGGGGGGGGCTTCGCCCCCCTCACCCTCCCATGGACACGCCTTTGGCGTGCCCGTTTAGGACGTGTATTTCACTTTATGCGTGAGCGGGGGGGCTTCGCCCTCCCCTGCACCCCCCATGCACGTAAACCTCGCTTTATAAATTATAAGTTACATTCTAATTGTAGACATTTACCAATATTTTACCAAAGCTACATTTTTAAACTTAAGGAGAAAAAAACTATGTACAAGAGTAAAAAGTAAGTAAAAAGCTATTAACAATAAGAACTTAATTTAGTAAAAAAAATTGCTCATTAATGTTGTTACAAGAATAATAATATTACAAAGTAACAGTAATTTGTCACTCGTCAATTTATTACAGCATCAGTATTAATTTCTTATTATCTTACTGTATAATTTATCCATGCATCTATACACCTTTTTACTTATTTTTATAATACAAGTTTTCTCACCTTGTTATTGTACGTTTTTTTATTACATTTATTTTAATTACATGCCACGATACACATGTATCCTATCTAAAAAAAAGGAGTTTATAAAATATTTAATATTTTATATACGGCGAGCACGCATATGTCTGAACACGCGCTTATGGTGTCGGCTAACCAACATATTACTACTTATTCGGTGTTACAAATCCACGGAAGTTTAATTTGAGTTACCTAGGGATTTTTGTTCGTGCCAACCCTATCCCCTCTCTTTTTATGGAAATTGTCTTGTAACTCAATTGTCTCGGCAATCGTCTGATCGCGAAGTGCCAATCTTCAAAGACTTGCCTGACGTGCAAATCTCGGCATCACACGATGCTCCACGAGGCTCAAATTACCGCGCCGAAACCTGTAGAGGTCAGCGCACTATCCGCAGTGCGTCAAGCCGACGATAGCAAGGCAATTCTTCTTGCAACCACGCGGGTGATGGTCGCTGATCGCCATGGAGATCCACACGCCGTTACAGTTCTCGATCAGGGATCCAAGGTGTCGATTATCTCGGAATCTCTGACTCAATAGCTCCGCCTTCAACGCTCGTACTCCGCCGTGTCAATTTTAGGAATCGGAGGCTCAAAATCGGGAGCGGCCCGTGGGAAGGTTACAGTGAGCCTCACTTCCAACACGACAAAATAACTCGGGAAAA
Source organism: Temnothorax longispinosus (assembly GCF_030848805.1). Taxonomy (NCBI): domain Eukaryota; kingdom Metazoa; phylum Arthropoda; class Insecta; order Hymenoptera; family Formicidae; genus Temnothorax; species Temnothorax longispinosus. Next base: position 13,470,897 of record NC_092365.1, on the reverse strand, counting down.
ATATCTCACGTCGAAATATTTCTCGACACAATATTTTTGACAAAATATCTCATTGCTTTTATTTATGTTGTAATAAACGCCAATTTTGCAATAAACGCCACACTACGTGTCTAGTTTAATAATAGTGGAACCCCCCGCAGGGGGGCGGAACCTACTGCCTCCACGCATACATTGTCTACGCGAAACGAGGTGCCACATGGGTTCACAACTTTCCAAATAGATTTGCAATAAACGCCTTATGTTCAGCTATATTGTTGATATTTGTGAAATTATCTGTCGGCGAGATATTTAGTCGCGAGATACTTTGTCGGTGAGATATTTTGACCAAGATATTTTGTCGAAGATATTTAGTCGGAGATCAATTGTTACGCAGCCGCAGTTCCTGGCCAACGATCCAGTCGAGATACTTCTCCAAGCTGAAGTTTGCTCTACTATCTTTGAAGACGGTATCCGCAAGGGCGGACCTCAAGCTCCAATCGCGCAAAAGACGGTCCTCGGGTGGATCCCTCTTAGGGGGCTGCGGTGCAACAGTTGGGCACCGCAGTTCACTTCAATGCACCGCCGACCACGAACTGATCGATCTAGTGCGCCGCTTTTGGGAGCAGGAAACCGACATTTCCTCTCCCGCCGCGCTTACGTCCGAAGAGAAAAAATGTGAGAAAATCTTCGTGCGCACCCACGAGCGTACGGCTACCGGACGGTACGTCGTGAGACTCCCGTTTAAAACAACTCCAACGACCCTCGCTGAGACTCGTAAGCCGGCAGAGCGTCTGCTATCAGTCATGGAGCGACGATGTGACCAAGACTCGCGATTCGGTGAGCTCTACCGAGCCTTCATGCAGGAGTATGAGGACCTGCAACATATGACGGAGGTGAGCAGTTTTGAGGACAAAGAAGTAGGCAAGTGTAGCACTTGCCAGCAACTTACCACATCACGAAGTGTTCCGGGAAGCCAGCTTCACAACCAAGCTCAGAGTTGTGTTTAACGGGTCGCAACGCACAAAGTCCGGTAAATCGTTAAACTCGCACTTGCTCGTTGGCGCCAACCTCTTGCCGGCGCTCGCCGACGTAATCTCCACCGAAAAGGTTGAAGCCGAGCCTGAAATGCTCCTCAGGTTCTCCTCTTTGCACTGTCTATTGAGAGTCACGGCCTGGTGCTCTCGATGGCGGCACTCCGCCGCCCGCACTGCGCTCACGCTTCAACTTGACAAACTAAATGAGGCACTGTTTCTGTGGCTCCGCGTAGTGCAAGAGTTGCACTACGCCGCCGAAGTCACCGCAGTCACCTCCAACCGCACTGTACCACCGAAAAGTCCACTGGTGCACTTAAATCCGTTCCTGGATGACCACGGCGTGCTAAGAGCAGGAGGACGCCTAAAGCACGCACCGCTGTCTCACGATGAGAAGCACCCGATGATCGTGCCACCATCTTCGTGGCTCACTCGGCTGCTGATCAACTTCTGCCACCGTCGAACACTTTACGGGGGAGTGCAGCTCATTCTCAGTTTCCTCCGCCTTCGATTTTGGATCCCACGAGGCCGGACACTGGTCAAACAAATGCTGGACCGCTGCGTTACTTGCACACGTTGGCGAGCGGCTACCCCACAGCCGCCAATGGGAAACCTTCCTCGAGGACGAGTCACACCGGCGCGCCCTTTCCTCCGGACCGGCTTGGACTACGCCGGCCCCATCCTCATCCGCACGAGCAGGGGACGAGGGCACAAGGCTCACAAAGCATTTATCGCCGTCTTCGTCTGCCTCTGTTCCAAGGCCGTGCATCTCGATGTGGTCTCCGACTATCCAACGGACGCATTTCTCGCGGCATTTCGTCGCTTTACCGCACGTCGAGGCTTCAGTGAGGAAGTCTACTCCGACTGTGGCACAAACTTCGTCGGAGCTGACCGAGTCCTGCAGGACCTCTTTCGCGCGTCATCCGCCGACGGCCGTCGCATCGCCAACTTCGTCATCTCCAAAGGTGTGAAGTGGCACTTCAATCCGTCTGCTGCACCACACTTTGGCGAGCTCTGGGAGGCCGCTGTAAAGTCCACCAAACACCACCTTCGAAGAGTCATCGGAGAGAGCACACTCACTTTCAAGGAAATGTCCACTTTCCTCGCACAAGTCGAAGCCTGCTTGAACTCCCGACCGCTCCAGGCTTTATCCGACGATCTGGACGACATTTCCGCTTTTACACCGGGGCACTTCCTTATCGGGCCCATCTTCTGGCCGTGCTCGAACCGTCACTTGAGAAGACTGCCGACAGCACGCTATCCCGGTGACAGCATATCCAGAAAATGCGCAATCATTTCTGGTCTCGATGGTCGCGCAAATATATCCACGGGATGACAGCCCAGCCAAAGTGGCACAAAACCGAGAATGTTCCTGACGTTGGTGCCTTATGCCTTGTACGCTCCAAGATCACTTCACCGAGTCAATGGCCTCTCACTCGAATTGTGAAACTGCACCCCGGAGATGACGGCGTGGTTCGAGTTGCAACGATCCGGACAACCACTTCTGAGCTTGTGCGATCACTTTGCAAGCTCGTGTTACTTCTCGGAATAACGGACGCAGTTACCGCCTAAGGATGCGTGAGCCATACGACACATTTTTTTGACCCGTATATCGTTCATTCGGCCTTCTGCCACGGTCTAATCACGTTTCAACTCATTTTCACGTTACACTATATTTCACTTTCACGTTACATTGTATTTCACCTTTTCGTTTGTCACTATTACCGCGAGCTATTTGTATGATTTTTGTTTCATTGTCAAAAAAATCATAAAAAATTAAAAATATTTGTGAGACTTTCCTCTTGTATAGTCGTTTCAAGGCATATCTAATGTTAATAATAACAACAAATTATTTACCCCGTAAATCTTTGTCAAAGGTACAATTTTGTCTTGATTCAAAGTTGGCAGACTAACGATTGCACTTACAACGAAATATAAAAAAATCAAATATTTAGAGAATAAAATTACCTACAAAATAAAATTTTTTGATCATCCTCCGATTAATACTTTCCGAGATATGACTGATCAAAGTTATAATATTAAACCAAAAAAATTTTTTTTGTCACATAGCTGTCATAATTCGAATTTAACAATAGAAAAATGTTTGACCCCAGAAATAGCTTTTTTATTATATCTAGTTAAGCCTGGAATTTTTTGCGATTTTTCATTCAATGCTGAAGTACCAATATTGAATTTTACAACTAACCGGAGCAACTTGCGAATTCGCCGAAAGTCACTTTCCGATCGCGCGACTTCGGACGCCACTCACGCCTAAGCTATTAATTTAATTTTATTTGGGAGCCGCTAGACCTCTTATCCTGCTATACCTTTACTTGAGAATATTAATGTTTAATTGTAATAATGTAATGATGTATTTATTGTATTTCCCCGTAGGGCTTACAAGGCGTTTTTTTCATAAGGAACGTACCCAAACCTCTTACATATGCTCATTCCCCAATGCCTGGCCATTTGCGACCTCACAAATATTTACCCTCCCTCCCTGTAATCCTCTTCACCCCTTTTTTTCTTCCTCCGTTCCTGCCGCGACTCCGTCCTTCAGCCTCCCTCCTTCACGTCTCAGCTCTTCCCTATTTAGCCCAGTCTTTCTTTCCCCCATCCTTCTTCTTTTCATCATCGGAGGCCATGAGAAGTTTCTCCTAATCCCTCTTGTAATTTCTTCCTCCTCCGACCTCCCTGTACTCCTGTACACCTCTCTTCTCCCTTCCGCTCTCTCTTCTCTCTCCTCTCTCTCTCTATCTCTCCTCTCCACCGACTTATCCTCATGAATCTTTACCCCTATACTATTCCCTGCCCTTCTCCTCGCCTCCAACACCCGCCACTTCTCTTCCTCATCTCCCAGCTTCACCAATATGGTCATCCATATTCCTCTCTGCCCCATCACAATCACCTCTCTTACCGTCACCCTAACCTTTAGCTCTTCCGCGAATAACTCCTTCACTTTCTCCCAATTCGACTCCTTGCCTCCCCATTTCTCCTTCTTGACCCTTAAAATTACATTCCTTTTCCTTAGTTCGTCCTCGTTCCTTTCACCTACCCCCGCCCACCATTTCTTCTTCTCAGTCCCACTCTTCTCGTATTCCTCCCTCTTCCTTTTGCCTCCACTTTGCTCCATTCTTTCTACCTTTCTCTCCAAGCTCCTTACTTTCTCCTCCAGCTCCTCCATCCTCTCGTCCTTTTTCCTATCGTCCTCTTTCCTCTCCCTCAGCATCTTTCTTACTTTTTCCTCCACAATCCTTTCGACCGCTTCTGCTATTGTTCTCCCCTCGCGCTCCATCCTGGAATCTGGATAACAAGTGCGTTATTACTTTCCTCTCCCTTATTCCGCTTTTTCTTCCGCACCCCTCTTTTCTCTTTGTTCTATCACGCTTATCTCTTTCACCTCTATAAATCTTTCACCTCTACATTTACCTTTGATCTTTCCGCAACCTGTCCTTTCACTAATCACCGCTTACCTTTCTCCTCGTCTTATTCTCCCTTCCGCAACCGAATTTTCCTCAATTACACGTGTGTCGGGCCTTACTCACGCGTCCGTCTCGTGCCGCCAAGCCAGACGTTCGATTGCTCGATCCCTCGACCCGTCGCGAAGACTCCCCGCTCCGTTCCGCACCTGCCGCGCCACCATCACATTCCTCTGTCTCTCGACAGGTCGATCGATCGCTCGCTCGAAACTCCATGCTGCCAACTCGCTCAGCTCCCTCATCGTGTAACCTGGGCCCTTTATCTTCCTGCTTCACATCCTAACCTCTCAGGTGTTCCCTTACTTTCTCTCCTCACTGCTCCTCAATCACACTATCCTCGACCTCTCCTCCACTTTCCCGACCTCCTCCGATTTTTCTCCACAGGCTCCACCACCCCACTTCATCCTCCCTTGCTTCACCTCCCCTCAAAAATCTTTTTCTTACTCCTCTCCACTCCGAGCCAAACCGTCCACTCAGCTTGTCAAAAATATATCTCGTTTAATTGTAATAATAAGATATATTTTAAAAATATTTTTTCATCAAGAATTGCTTTTAAAGCGCAATTGCAATTACAAAGTGTTGATAATAATTATTAATATTTATTGTATAACAGTTTTAAAACTTTTTCTTAACCTAATTTACATTATTTGTTTACATATGAGCAGATTTATATCGAAAACAAAGCAAGCTATTCAATACATGCTTTTTAAAACAACACTCACAATGGGATTTACTGTAATTAGCGGTTGTTTTCCTATGCTATATGTAAGTGTCTAAATTTAACTATATAAATTTTGTAAATTTTAATTTTAATTGGAAATATTTGCAGATACAATCGTATATCCTGATACCACAATTCTTATCAATGATAATAGCTGCTTTGCAACGTATGTATATTACAGCATGGGCAGCTAATGATTTGAAGGAAATTGTAAGTTCCCTGAAGAAAAAAAATATGGGAAGAACTTAAAATACACTTATCAACAAAATTATCACAACACTCAATTAATAACAAAATTTTGCATAAATTCGAATAAGATATCTCCGCGAAAAATTGTCGTATTTGATAATTAATTTTTTCATTTTAAAGAATAAAGTCTCTACATTAAAGAACTTTCGTTAGATTTCGATTTTATTTTCCTCTCTTTTTTTTAATTTGTAAGGAAAAGTTCGTATTTTACTATAGTTATTATAATGTTTACGAAAAAAATTTATTCCACCACGTAGAATTCGTCAAATTATTCAAGTTTTTGGAGTAAAAACACGCTCTTACTTTTGAAGAGATGGGAAAGAGGAAGGATAAAATCAAAATCAACGAAAGTTCCTTAATGTAGAGACTATATCCTTTAAAATGGAAAGGAATTATCAAATACGACAATTTTTCGCAGAAATATGCTTATTTGAAAAAATGAAGGTGACATTTATTTGACCATGATGCCTCCACTCAAGGTCTTTTTTATTACAATATGTCCTCTTGATACCATACAATCTTGTAAAAACAGGGTTTCGAAGAAATTCAAGTGCGTTAATTAAAATGGAACACCCTATATATGTATACAGGGTGATTCAGAAACTTGTACAAACTTTGTTTTCCACATACATATTAACGAGGAAAAAATGTTTTATACACATATGTCCGGAAATGCCTTGTTTATGAGTTATAATATAGATAAAATACATCTACAATGACACAATGTAACATATCTTTAGTTCAATTGTTTATCTACTTATAATTCACTACAACTGCTCAAAATGTTCTTTGCCTGCTTCAACGGACATGTCAGATTATGGACTGTCGCATCCTTCCAAAGATCCCATGATGGTTATGGATCGTTTCGTAAGCATCTACGATGCGTTGGTGAAGCGTCTCTTCATTTGCAATTTCAATTGCATAAACTATTCAGGTAACACGTATTAGTTTCATATATGTTTCTTAAACATATCTATATAATGCTTCATAACCGTCAAGTGTCAATAAGAGAAATGTTTTAATACAAAATCATACAGAACGTTCTAGAAACCATAGTTTTAAACGTTTAAGAAACGCATTTTTTAAGCTTGTACACAAGATAATCATAATTCAATACAAACATAAAAAAGATTTATTTTTTTAATTCAAATTATTTTATGTACATATGTATATAAGATGTCCCATACAGGGTGTACGTGTGTGCACATACATACACAGAGAAAAGATTTCTTTAGATTTATGTTTCTTTAATTTATGTTTGTTTAATTTATGTTTCTTTGATTCCTAATCGTTTTTTAACTTTAATTCGATTTATTAAATAAAATCTTCACTTTGGACAGCGCCTGTACGCCTTCTCATTATTATTATATTATGTTGTTTTGAATATACAAATCTAATATTAATAATAATATTATTTTATTAATTAATAATAATTAGCGTTAGTTAATATTAATTAATATTATTAATGTTTATTGTAAATCAAAATTTTGTTGTTAAAATGTTTTTAATATTTGCCAGTTAATATATTATTACAAGATTTTTGTAGAGTATCTATAATATGGACACGTCCGCCATTAATAGGGAACTATAGCGAACGATCGAGACAGACGGTCTCCCCACTCTCGTACTTGGATCTTATAGCTTTGTCTCACTCCTACTGACGTTTTCCCTATAAATGGCGGACAAATAAAAAATCGATCAACAATTGTCCATTATCTTATTACAGGTACTCTACATTTTTTAACAGTTTAAAGATGTGTTATAGACAAGTGCAGGTAAGAAGGAAGCGTCAGAATTAGAGGATCGTCATTGTTCATTTGATCATCAAAGTCAAGCAACATAAGCGCTGTAATCGGATACTATACTAGGATATACTATACTAGGACATAGTATAAGTAAGAATAGTAGCTACACTTCGTCAAAAAGTTGGAAATAAATATAACGATTTACACAACATGGCGATTATTATGGTAACTGCAGGGTAACTGAAGCTGGATGCACAATGAAAAAACACATGCAACAGGAACAGGGAATAATATTTCCTGTTCCTGTTGCCTGTGTTTTTCATTGTGCATGCAGCTTGATTCGCAAAATCAACAATGTGGTTTGCCACAAAGATCAAAGGCATTGACATAAAGTGTACCTATTGTTCTTACCTATACTGTGACTCGGATAAGTGTCCGACTTGAGAGAGTAATTTTTTCGGGTGAATGCGTGGCTATACGCACACAACATATAAGGTAAGAAAAAAGTATGAAAACCCTGAAAATTTTCGAAAAATATAAGTTTTACAGAAAATTGTTTTGGGATAAAAGTTGTGGGGTTTAATAAAACTTATTTACTGATCTTATTAGTTTGGGTTTTGATAGCGTCACCAAGGTCAGCACCAAGACAAGGTCACCTCGAATTTTTTAAATGGGACCCTTTCAATTGTAGTATATTATTTGAAAGGGCATTGGCGCAAACCAGAGGTCGATATAATCGAATAATAATATTAATTTTTATATTTACAATTTTGTGAAAATTAAATACGTCTACAAAAACATTGCAAACTTTTTACAATAATTTTCTCGGTTTTTTTACAACAATTAATTCCTTTAATTATTCCACGTATAAAAGTATCAAGATAAAGTCATCGAAAAATGAATATTTTACGAGACATTTCATATTTTATATTAAAAATATCATGACTTTAAAATATTTCAGGAAATTCTTAACAAAAGAAAGCTTTATTATAGTGCTTTGAGAACTTCTCAACAAGGGCTGTAAGAATATACAATAACAAATAGGAATTTTAATTTAAAAAATTAATGTAACCTTGATATGATTTTAATAATACAATCTAAAAATTAATATTATTATTCGGGGGTTTACGGTCAAAAATTGGCTTTTTCGAAGTTTGACCCTAAATAACTCCTGAACGAGTCAACATATCGATTTCTGGTTTGCGCCAAAATTTTTCTCGTTTCATGCCCTTTCAAACAATATACTACAATATGGAAGGTTTTACTTCAAAATTTTTCAGAATTTTCATACTTTTCTTCACCCTGTATATAAGGGGCATTATTTATAAAATGATGCACCCCAAATTTTCAAAGTTTCCCGATCATGCTGAAATTTGCACAAATTGTAGTCCTATTAGAACTAAAATCATTGCCCAAATTTTTTTACCCCTGTCCAACGGGTTGTCTACTTACAGGGGCTTGGATTTTTATCATTTGGGCCGTCGCGTCAAACTTCAAACGCCGATAAATGCCAGTAAACTACTCCGATTTTAAAAAACAAGGTGTGATTTTGAAAGGTTTTTTTATGCCCTGTAATGCTATAAAATCATTTTTTTTTTTAAGTAAAAAATTACTTAAGATTTTTGAAGGTAAAGATAAAAAATCGTTTTTTCTCAAATTTGGACACTTTCGATTTTCTTCTAAAAAATCTCAAAAAAGTAGAATTCTTCCCCTTTAAAATGATTTCAGGCTCAAAATGGGCAGACTTTTAGTTTTCGAGATATGGTCCGTTTTAGGAGCGTATCACCCACGGTGCAATGTGGGCGCTATTACAAGTGCCACAGATGAGAGATGAATATAGCATTAAATCTATTGAAAATCGTGTGATTCTTGGTAACTTACAAGGGAACGGTCGGAAGTGTCCTTACCCGATTTGGATACGCTTTGGATATGTCGTTGAGCATCAAAAAATATTAAACTTGTATTTTTTTTTGCGGCGTATCTCGACGTTTAGGGGTTGAAACAACCCCTAAAAAATAACGACCGATTTGGATGCGCTTTGGATATGTTGTCAAGCATAAAAAAACATTAGACACGGGTTTCTTTTTTGCGGCGTATCTTGACGTTTAGGGGTTGAAACAACCCCTAAAAAATAACGACCGATTTGAATGCGCTTTGGATATGTTGTCGAGCATCAAAAAACATGATTTGCCGCTCTCGCCTTTGGTTCGGGTGGCAAACTTCACACTCGTCTGAAAAACGCTGCTTCCTCCCCTAGATGCACAATATACTACAGTAGATGTTTGCAACGTGACATTTTATGAGCAAAAAAGATTATATAGTCACTGGCAAGACTGGCAAAGAATTGAGTAAGAGCTGAATAAAAAATGATATTCAATATTCAATATCAAAGAAAAAAGTAACAAGCGTAAAAAACCAATAAAACTTAACAACAAAAATGTACTTACATGTTCACAAAACGACAGCGTACATACAACACAGTTCTTTACACTTCAGACTTATAATCTGAAATGCTTGCTTTTCGGAATTATGACACAAGCAAATAATATTGAAATGCGTAAATTTGGTTGTTGATGTTGTGCCGTAATCGGGATATATATTGTAGCGGTTAATGTGACGCACGTGTTCGTTCAGATTATGATTTGCGACTGCCCGGCCGATCTTACAATTCGGTGATATTTATAATGTCAGAGTCGACATTCCATTGCTAGTCCAGGACTCTCGAAATAGCGTTAACCACTCGCTGTCAGCGAATTGCGCTGGCCTTTGCATCAGCGCTTTCGGTCATCCCGGAGTTGAAATGGAAATTTTTAAGCGTACGGCGCAACACTGAATAGAAATAACGCAACACCTACCTACAGCGCGACGCCTATACTATATATCATCTCGTCTTGCCAAAAATCTAATAATGGCATCATAATAAAAATACACATGGATGTATTTGGCATTTGACGCTCTTAAATTTGCGTTGGAAAAATTGTTATATTTGGCAAAAATAATAAGTGGGGGTGGGGTTAAATTAAAAAATGTAACAAATTTGAAAAATCTGATTACGCCATTGTAAAGAGCACAAAAAGTCATAAACTTTGTACCAAACTTTTTTTTATACGCCTTATATTTTCGAAGATATTCGCTAAAAACTATAAAATCCGTTATTTTCAAGGGGTTGTTTCAACCCCTAAACGTCGAGATACGCAGCTAAAACAAACTCGTGTTTAATGTTTTTTGATGCTCGACAACATATCCAAAGCGCATCCAAATCGGTCGTTATTTTTTAGGGGTTGTTTTAACCCCTAAACGTCGAGATACGCCGCAAAAAAAACCCGTGTCTAATGTTTTTTGATGCTCGACAACATATCCAAAGCGCATCCAAATTGGTCGTTATTTTTTAAGGGTTGTTTCAACCCCTAAACGTCGAGATACGCCGCAAAAAAAATACGAGTCTAATATTTTTTGATGCTCAACAGCATATCCAAAGCGCATCCAAATCGGGTAGGGACACTTCCGACCGTTCCGTTAGTGACTTTTGTAAGAAAACGGCATAGCAATAGTTCATCTTGTCTGTCGCGGAAAGTTCGATTAATATTGATTAACCTACGTTTGCTTTTCAGTTGGTTTTACATTGTTTTTTTTTCGCTTTAATTTTAGGAAAAACGTCATACTCTACAGCTGAGGAATATCTTTTAAGTATGAGCGTTTTGTCGTCAATAGGAATAACACTATGATATTTTTGGGTCTGTGGCACTGTTATCGTTTGTAAAAATCTACCTTTCAGCACTTCAGCCGTACTTTTCGCGACAGACAAGATGAACTATTGCTATGCCGTTCTCTTACAAAAGTCACTAAGTTACCAAGAATCACACGATTTTCAATAGATTTAATGATACATTCATCTGTGGCACTTGTAATAGCGCCTACACTGCACCGTGGGTGATGCCCTCGGTCCTAAAACGGACCATATCTCGAAAACTAAAAGTCTGTCCATTTTGAGCCTGGAATCATTTTAAAGGGGAAGAATCCTATTTTTTTGAGATTTTTTAGAAGAAAATTGAAGGTGTCCGAGAAAAAACGATTTTTTAACTTTACCTTCAAAAATCTTAAGTAAATTTTGACTTAAGAAAAAAATTAATTTTACAGCATTAAAGGGCATAAAAAGACCTTTCAAAATCACAACTTGTTTTTTAAAATCGGAGTAGTTTACTGGCATTTATCGGCGTTTGAAGTTCGACGCGACGGCCCAAATGATAAAAATCCAAGCCCCTGTAAGTAGACAACCCGTTGGACAGGGGTAAAAACATTTGGGCAATGATTTTGGTTCTGATAGGGCTACAATTTGTGCAAATTTCAGCATGATCAAAAAACTTTGAAAATTTGGGGTGGATTACTTCATAAATAATGCCCCATAAAGAAACAGCGTAAGGCTTAAGCGTAAAACGTAAGCGTTTCCTAGGTAAAGAAAAAGAACGTTTTTTAACTTTTTTTTAAACGTTTCTTTGTCGAAAAAGAAATGTTTTTTAAAATGTTTAGTAGACACTTTAACTCATGAAAAATGTTTTTAGAAACTGGTTATGAAATGTTTCAAACAAACATTTTTAAAACATTTCTGAAACAAATATGTGCTATCTAGGTAGTGTTACGTCCCTGCTGACCGCGGATGCGCGTTTGCAGAACTCGGATCTCAGCGGAACTCGATAGCTTTTCGGGTCAACAAATCAAACGATTCTATCCGGGGATACCCGCGATCAAGGCAACTTATGATAGATCCGCACGTTGGATTTTGGAAGACTTGATTGCCAGAGAGTCGATCCTAATTCTGATAGGGCGGTCGGAATTATGATATTCTACGCGTTTATTTAGGATGTATTGCTCTAATGCTCATTCTGCTTCCATGCATTCTCGACACTCTCTCGCGGGGCGATAGTCGGCTAAGGTTCTATTACACTCCGAACACGTTTTCAATTCTGTTCGGGGCCCATATTGTACGTAACGCCACAGCACACCTTCGATTTTCTGTCTGGCGAATTGATACTTGATGAGTTGACAACTTTCACAAATTATCGCGCTGGTGGTTTTATCGAAAAAATAGAGAGCGTACGCACATACCAGTCGTTAGCCAATTTCTAAATTGCGCGAGGAGCGGAAATATCCAAAGCGGGGGACAATTGTATAAGTATCTCGAACACAGAATTGATGAGTGTGGCAATTCGCTACAATTTAATGGGCGTTAATTTGAGAAATGGCGATAATAGTGGGTTCCGGCTCGAGGAACAGCTGCTCTTTTTCGTTCTCTACCGAGCGAGTCACGTCGCGAATGATTTCAGAGCAAGTTCGGCAGTCAACGGGCTTACGAATCTCACCAATTATAATATCGCCCGAGTTGCACTCCTCCAAATTATACCAAAATCCGATATGCAGATAATGACGAAACAAGAGATCGTATTGGACGCGTTGCTGACTGGGTAAATCACAATAGCAAAATTCACAGAGATAATAGTTACTTAACCGGTTTCAGTAACATGTGGTAAATACGTAGATTGCGCGGGATAACCAGTTTGCGTGTGTGATCTGAGCAGTCATAGACGAGAGACGACGCGTAAGGGAACGCGAGGGCGGCAAGATTCATACCGCTTGTGTTTATAAGAAAGGCATGCGCATTTATCTTGTTGAGTAATTACTCGAGCTCCAAGGGATGATCTGCGGTGCCCCAATAACCCGGTGTTGCGCTTCCGTATTGCTTATACAGGATTTCAGCACGACGTTGAAAATATCGTGTCCTGCGGGGGTCGCTCTCCTTAATTGTCAGGGGCGGAAGCCAAGGATACTCAGGTGTTGTTACTGGGATTAACCTGTAGGCTCGATCCCTGAGGAATGCCTGGTAGCTGGTCCGGGTTTCTTCTTTCGGTAGCGGGATGTAGCACTTGTCGTTTGCGTTATAATCACTCGCGTTTATAGGTTTTCGATTACTCGCGGTTGCTTCGTGCACGGACTTCGTGGTAAAGTACCTCTCGTATTCGGACTCCTCTACGTATTTTACACCTAATTCCTGATTAAGAGGCGCGGCGTAAAGAAGTCGATTTAACCGCCGGGTGCGGTTCTTTACTCCACCTCTACGCGTTTTAAGCATTGGGCATAATTAAATTAACGAAAATGCTTGCCAGGTCAACCGCTGTTTGCTGGATTCTGGAAGGACAGGCGTGCGGCTCGTATCGTACTAGCGAATCCCCAGATCACTCGACAGTGGTGGCGTGCTGCTCGTACTGCACTAGCCAGTCACATGCAAATGCATAACAGCGAGAGAACCGGAAGACTAGAGGATTGAATTTAGTTCAATAATTGTGACAAATGATTAAGTTCCTTAGACATACGTGTATTCTATAATATTCAGCATAAGTACAGACTTCGCATAGAGGAGTACAGTTGTGTGGTTAGACAAAGTGCACAGGGTTACGTTGCACAGAAAAGGTGCATCAAAATGCGTACAAGTGTCTTCACAAAGTACCGGTATAACATGTGCGGAGGTTCTTAACTTATCGCTGGTATAAAATGTTTTAAGTGCGAGGTGGTGTAAGTATTCTAAGTCCGAAATGACAGAATTATTCTAAGTCCGGAAGTGACAAAAATATTCTAAGTCCGATAGTAAAAACTTACAGTAGAAACCCTGAGGCTTGGAGGTAGATGTGCACTAGTCCGACGACGAAGAAATACTGATGCTAGGGCCTCTCGCCTTGCCCTTATATTCTCTGTGGGCGTATTTTAAGTACGAGTATCAGAGTTCAACGCCGTCGCCACGTAGCGGCGCTTTGAACTAGCTCGGGCCCCTTTGCCCCACTCCTATGACACCGGATTGCCTAGACCCTTCGAGAACCTTCTAGATCTGTCGAGAACCCTCCAGAACTTTCGAGAAGCTTCCAGAATATTCCGGAATTTTCCAGAGGCTTCGGAATTTTCCAGAGGCAAAACTTAGAACCAATGCTCGAAAAAATTTTCTGGCCACGCTATCGTACAGGGAATTGTTGTCAGGCGTGATATTTATTTATAAAGCGTAATATTTGTTCATGAAAATGCTGTCGGACGTGACAGTAGAGTTTTTAAGATAAAAAGCTTCCTCAATGAAAAAGCAAGAAATGGATTTAGTTCAGGTAAACGTGCAAATCCTGAAATGTAATTTTTCGATTGTAACTTATAAACTAAGCATTTTCGGACATATGTGTATATAACATTTTTTTCTTGTTTATGTGTGAAGACCTCCTAAATCTCACCTCCAAATCTTAGGTTGCATTATTAAGATCAAGGTTACATTGATTTTTTTAAATTAAAACTCCTATTTTTTTATTGTATATATATTTATAGCCCTTGTAGAAAAGTTTTCAGAACACTATAATAAAACTCTCTTTCGTTAAGAATTTCCTAAAATATTTTGAAGTCATGATATTTTAAATATTAAATATGAAATATCTTGTAGAATATTCATTTTTTGATGACTTTATCTTGATACTTTTGTACGTAGAATAATTAAAGGAATCAATTGTAAAAAAATACTGAAAAAAAATCTGTAAAAAGTTTGAAATGTTTTTGTAGACGCATTTAAGGGGATTCTATAGTGGCAGTAGTTACCGACATTTTTTATTTTAATAAATCTTTGAATTGGCTTTACAGAATTGCAAGTTTTTGGTTTAGAATTAAAGTACGCACAAAAATCTACGGCGCTATGTACGATTTTATATCCAGAACGAAAAAAAATTAAAAATTTTACTAATTTGGGCACATACAGCTGTCATTTGACGACAATAACAAAAATATTGTAGTTTATAATATATAAAATGACACCTCAGCACCCTAGGGCAAACGTGTAGGAACAATATTGTGTAAATAGAACTGAGATTCAACGCCTAGAAAAAAAGATTTTGTAAAAAGAAGGTTTGCATGCAGAGGCACATGCAAATTGACAAGAAGAGCAGTATGGCGTGTAGCGAGAGATGGCGCAGCAATCGAAACAAGGACAGATGCCTCTCGTTAGACAAGGGCAGATATAGGCCGGTAATATAAAAAAATGATAGAAAACGAATTAGAACGGAATTAAAAATGTTCGACATTATCGACATCGAGGAAGTTCGGCCTTCACCATAGGATTCCCTTAAGGAGGTTCAGTGGCTACAAAAAAAATGCAGCCAGTTTCATGAAATTTTAATATGTTGTTCTAGAATGTAAAATAGAATTATGTAAATTTTTGGGGAATTTTTTACCGTCCCGTTTTGAAAAAAATCTACTCCAAAAATTTAAAAAGTACAATCTTTAGAGTAGATTTTTTTCAAAACGAAACAGTGAAAAATTTCCAAAAAATTCACATAATTCTATTTTGCATTCCAGAACAACATATTAAAATTTCATGAAACTGGCTGCATTTTTAACATAAGTTTTTATAGGAAATGACATATTTATTGCATACCTTCAGAATGAAATAAGTGCAAGAAAAAATGCAAATAATAAGGAAAAAAATATGCACATGTAATTTAATAATTTACAAATAAATGAGCGAAAAAAAGGGAAAGGTTACCGCACATTTCGTAGAAAAATTAATTATTAAAGCATAAATTGCTTGATTTTTCGTCTGCTAGACTGCCACGGTTGTGAACGACGTGAACAGCAGCACGCACTATACACGCGGCGACCAATCAGAGCAATCCTCTTCTCTCCCACTACTTCAAACGCTAGTGCGCTGTTGCCAGAACCCTTGCGTCCCACTACTCCCTCCGATGAAGCCATCGAACCTCCTTAATTTTACAAAATTGCCAATGTAAAAATTAATATTATTATTCGATTTCGTTCATTATTCTACGTATAAAAGTATTAAGGGGATGCTGGAGCCGCAGACGAACTCAATCGGCGTCGGTAAAGAAGGCCGGCGAACTCTAACGCGAATTACAGCGCCGTACCACAGGGTGGTAGGAATTAGAATAAAAAATAATCAATATGTCGATATTTTTATTTTTTGCTACCGATGGCCTCGGTAGCATGTGTGTGACAGATGACTCTGTACCGCACACAAGTGCGTGCCGTGTACGTGTGCAGTAAGAGCACCGCGTATAACCGAGGCGCGTTTCTATTATTCCGTAACATTGCATTGGATAATTTTCAAATATATATATTGTTAGCCGTTCAGACGGCTGAAGGGGTCGTGCTCCGCTCGCGAGCTCGGAAGGATCGGGATGAGGGCGTCTGGCGGGCTCGGTTAATGATCACACTTTGTTAAACACCACTTTAACACTTTATTAAATATACTAGAGCTTGGCTTGGACGAGGTGTTCCTTATTTAGTGTTCCCGTCTCGCGATTCGTTAGAGTTCGTAGATGTTTCAACGCGACGTCGTGGAGTTCTCAGACCGACTGCCTAATCGCTCGATTCGGCGGTCTTATATTGGTTTCCCGTTGCTACCTCGGGATCGCCCGCGGTAGCATTAACCTGTGTGGTCAGCGCTCCGCGCTGACCTTCGCGTCAGCGATATCGGTCCTCGATGGACCTTTGGTCTTGACGATTTTAGTCGCTAGGGTCGAATTTCCCTGACACTTGGCAATTCGGTTGCCAAGTGCGTTGTGCGCTCACAACATCCCTCCCCCCGCGGAAAAAGAAAAACGTAGTTTTTCGTTTATTTATGTGTGTTTTCTTTTCCCTTGAGGGGTTACAATCTAGGTGTCTTATGCTATTTTACATGATTGTTTTTGTATTATAAATTTTTTAGTGGTCCAGCCTACGGGATATATAATATTTTTATTCGTGAAAATGTTCGGTTGGTTATTTTCCATTTCCTTTTTGATTTCTTCCAGATTCAAGCTTAATTTTATTAATTCTGTCGGATCTTTGATTATTGGTTCCAAATTTATTTCCTTATCGGATTCTATTCTATTGCTTATTGTTATGCTTTTTTCTATTGTGTCTGTTACATTAAATTCAGGTAAATACATTTTTACATTTTTATTATACACTCGGTTTTTGGTCTCTAAATATATATCTGGTGTAGTTAATTTACAACTGTTGCGTAATGTGATTTTTCCGGTTTTCTCTAGTTTTACTTTATTTTCTGGCAATTCTTTGCATTGAATTATTATGTCGGTTGTTTTTGGAGTGGAAAATAACCATGTCTGGGGTTCTGATACTGCAATCCAGAGTGTTACATTTGAGATTATGTGACGCTGTTTTCGGTTTTCTATATATCTCGACGTTTTTACGAAGAGTTGTATTTCAGTCGGCGCATTCGCAGTTATAAAATAGACAGGGAGATTTTGAGCGCAAGTGAAATTGGTATTATCTCGCGTACATTCATTTAAATCGCTTTCTTTTAAAATTATATAATTGTGATTTTCTCGATTTATTCCTAGTAGGGTATGAGAGGGTTCTAGGAGTGTGAAAACATTATGGTCATTGTGTATCGGTACAGGAGTGATTTTTATAATTTCGTATGTTGGGTACGCTATCAATGGGAATACGAGAATAGTATATATGTTCGAGTTATCATAATACGCGTTTACATTTAGATATTTTTGGATAGAATTCCAGTTTTCGGCTTGTATTTTGAATGGAAAATTCAATCTCCTGTCTATGTGTGAGGTCGCTTCTCTTAGTTCTATGATTATTTTTTCGATCGGGAGCACGCGCGTTAATAAAATATTGTGATTTGCGTGAGTCAGATAGTCTGTAATGTCGTTTATGTCTGTCGTGAGGTCATTCAAAATAGCGTTTAATACTAATAGTTGTTCGTCTAGTCCCTCTCTGTACATAAGCTGTTCTTCTAGTTTTCTTGTAACGTTAGCCATTAAATTTTCGTTATATGACAGTGTTTGTTCTAGTTTCTCAATATGACCTATTGTAGCATTAATGATTTTCAATTGATTTTTTGCCGCGTGTTGCAATGTTTTGTTGTTGATTATTTAGCAACTGTATTTGCTCATTTATGATTTTTGCGTCTTCAGCGTCCATGGTGCCAAATAACGTTTTACTTATTTGGCCTACAGCGTCGATCAGGCCTCGTTTACTTAGGGGTGATCGGTAAATGGTTTGTAGTTGCTCTAGGTTGCGTGTCATTTTACTATTTTCTCGCCTAATAGTTTGGAGCGTGATTTGGCATGTGTTTTTGGTGCTTCTGATGGCATGGTTGCAGATTTCTTCGATGCGTGCTAGGTTTTCCTGAAGTTGTTGATATCTTATGTTTAATGCTGTTACATCTATGCGTATTGCCATTTTCCATGTTGCTTTCGTTTGCTGGAGTTGTCCGATTTTCTCGTAATATATGCCGGGTTCGGCAGTGAACGCTGTCATCTCGTATGGTAACGGCTCTGACGTCATTTCCCTTGCAAGGTGTAGGGTGATAGCTAGCCTGTAATATGAATATGTTCCTGGGGGTATTCTATTTATCTTTTATTTTATGCTGACTTTATCTGTCAGCAAGTGTCATTTCTTTTGAGTAGCGCATTTTTGCGTTAGTCTACTGCTAGCCTCCAAGCGGTTCTTTACGGTTAGTGTGCTTTGAGTGCCAAAAAAAAAAGGAAAAATGCGTTGCTTTAGATGTAACCGATTTTTCGCGCCATCCACGTGTGATGCGTGTTTGCGCACCTACTGGTTGCGGGTGGCTCGAGCTCCCCGCGCCCAGGTTGCAGAGCCTGAATCGCCTGACTCGCCGCCTCCCTCGTACGAGGAGGCAGTTCGGGCTGATGTCCTCCCCCTGAGGATTACCGTGGATGTGGCCACAGGGGGGAGAGAAGTCTCCGTCGTGCGACGTGGTGACCTTTAGGTGAGTACTGTTAGTTTTTTTCTCTTTTCTTTTTCCCCCCTTTTTTTGCCTTTTTTTTTTTTTTTGCTTTTGCTTTAATGTGAGTGCTTTTTTATTCCTCTACTAACGCTTTCAATCGGTTCGCGTGAACGCGTAGCGTCTTTCGTTTAATTTTAATCGTGTAATTTACATTGTCGTGTTTTTCTAAAATAATATATGGTCTTACCTATTGCGAGTCGAGCTTCTTTGAGCGGCCTCGTCGTATCGTTTCGTCATAAAGTAGTACTTTATCGCCTACTTTGAATGTTGCCTTCTTGCTTTTTTTATCAAATTGTAGTTTCGATTTCGCTTTTTCGTCCTTCGTATTTTCTCTCGCGATTTGATTCGCTGCGCGGATTCGCTCTTGTAGTTCTTTTGCGTAATCCTCGTATGAGTATGTTAATTTCGGCGGTTTTGTTAGGGCCGTCGGTAGGTCAGGTCGGTGCCCGTAGACCAATTCGAAAGGCGTGAAGCCTGTAGTAGAGTGTGGTGTCGTATTGTATGTAAACATCGCATAAGGAAGCCATTCGTCCCAGTCAGTTTGATCTTGATTTATATAATGTCTCAAGTATTCGGCGAGAGTACGATGCGATCTCTCTAGTGCCCCATTACTCTCAGGGTGATACGCCGTTGTTTGAATCTTCTCGATTTTCAATAATTTGCACGTATTTTTGAACATTTCGCTTGTAAAGTTCGTGCCCTGATCCGTGAGAATTTTCTCCGGAATTCCGTGTTCTAACACGATTTTTGTTACGAATTCTTTGGCGATGGTTCTGGCTTCCTGATTTTCGATCGGTATCGCCTTACTAAATTTCGTTAAATTATCCTGAAACGTCAGAATATATTTATTTCCTTGATTTGTAACTGTTAACGGACCGACGATGTCGAGAGCGCATTTTTCAAACGGTCGTTCCGGCGTGTCCGTGATGACCATTGGCATCTTCGTTTTTCTGCTTAATTTATTTTTTTGGCAGTATTCGCATCTGCCGATGTAAGTCTCGACATCCTTTGTTATACCTTTCCAATCGTGTTGCAATCGGATTCGGTCTAAAGTGCGTGTGACTCCTTGGTGCCCTCCGATAGGCGAGTCGTGATACTCGTATAGTATCTGTTTCTTTTCCTCCTCCGAGTATTCTCGGGGCGCATCTTCTTCTTCTTGCTGTATCGTATGCACAGCTGACGCCTCTGTTATCGGGTTACGGCTCAATGCGTCGGCGTTTAGGTTGCTCTTTCCTGCCTTGTGTATGATTTCGTAATCATACTCCTCTAATTTAAGCCTCCATCTAATTAATCTTGAACCGGGGTCGGTAACATTGAATAACCAGATCAATGGTTTGTGATCGGTTATTATTTTAAATCTAACGCCATAAAGATAGGGGCGAAAATGCTTGACTGCCCACACGATGGCTAGCAGTTCTTTCTCCGTCGTATTATAATTCTGTTCCGCTTTGCATAATACGCGGCTGGCGTACGCTATCGGTCGGTCTTGGCCGACTACTCCCTGTGAGAGGATAGCTCCTATTGCGAAATCTGACGCGTCTGTCGTCACTATAAATTCTTTATTGAAGTTGGGATAATTTAACACCGGCGCGGTTGTTAATTTTTCCTTTAATAATTCAAACGCGTTTTGCTGCTCTATTGACCAAATAAATTTTTCTCTTTTCCTAGTGAGCTTGGTCAGTGGCTTGGCTAGTTTCGAAAAATTTTCGATGAATTTTCGGTAGTACCCGGCTAGGCCTATGAACGACTGAATGTCTTTCAGTTTTTTAGGAGTCGGAAACTCCTTGACAGCTATTAGTTTCGACGGGTCCGGTGAGATTCCTTTTTCCGAAATCACGTGACCCAGGTACACGACTTCCTTTCGTAGGAACGCGCATTTACTCGGTTTTAACTTTAGATTGTATTTTCGGAGCCTGAGTAGCACGGCTATTATTCTTCTGATATGTTCCGTTAGCGTCGCCCCGTATATGACGATGTCGTCGATATACACGAAACATCTCAGCCCTAGCAGGCCGGCCAGCACCGCGTACATTAGCCGCTGAAATGCTGCCGGTGCGTTTTTCAGACCAAAAGGCATGCGATTAAATTCAAAGTGCCCATCCGGAGTGGAGAAGGCTGTTTTGCCTTTGTGGTCTTTATGCATGGGGATTTGGTGATACCCCGAGGCCAAATCTAAAACGGTAAAATATTTCGCGTTACCTAATTGGTCTAGTATGTCGGTTATGTTCGGCATGGGGAAAGAATCTCCCATGGTGAGATCATTCATTTTCCGAAAATCAATAACCACGCGAAATTGCACTTTTCCGGATGCGTCCGGTTTTTTAAGAACGACTATTATCGGTGCGTTCCAGTGACTCGTGCTCGGGCTGATTATGCCGTCTTCGAGCATCTTTTCTATTTGCTTTTTCACTTCGGCCTTATGCTTCTCGGGTAACCGATATGGTTTCACATTCACGGGCGCGCTACCTGGCCGGATATTTATCTCGTGCTCTATTGCGGTAGTCGCGCTTAAATGGTCGCCGTCTATATAGAACACATCAAAGTAATCATCGCAAATTTGTTCTACGGCTGCTCGCTCTTCGGCGTTCAAGTGATCGAGCTGTACTTGCTCGCGTACTTTCTTTTGTCGTTCGGCGATGGTCTCGCGCTCGTCGCTCGAGCGTAACGAGAGAACGTCCGCGGTGTCGGGCGGCGGCAGGTCTTCTAAAGTTACATGTGGAGTGAGTATCTCCACGGGCTTGTCCGTCACATTCAATACGCTAATCGGACATTTAAATTCGACGGGCTGCACTAGGCAATGCCCGATAAAGACCCCTGGGGCGGGTTCGCCGCTCCGCACAATGCCGACACGATTATGATCGGTGACGGCTTCCACGATTGTTTCGCTATGTGGCGGAAGTTTTACCTTGCGAAAAGGTCGGAGCTTAAAGGAAGCTGAGCCGATTTTTAATCGCTTTTTCGAATTTGAAATATCTGCTTTGTGTTTTGAGAGGAAGTTGTTTCCTAAAATGCCTTCGTACTCAATGGGAAAATTGTCTTTCACCACGTACATCGTGTGGCGAATTTTTTTATCTCCGAGATCCACAGTGGCTTTTATCTTCCCTATCGTGTGAATCTGGTGTCCGGTTACGCCGACTAGCGCTAACCGTTCTTCCTTCACCATCGCTTTCGCTTTCAAATTTCCCACTTTTATTAACGTGAGTGTTGCGCCTGAATCTAATAACAGGTCCATTTCTCCTTTCTCTGCCTCCTGTACGGGCAGCGTCACTAAGTCTAGCGGGCCTTCCTCGTGCTTCTTGCTTATCTGTGCAACACGATATGTCTCGGCGGCGCGCGCCTTATTCCTTTTAGGCTTCTCATCCTCCTCGCTGCTGCTGCGAGAGGATGTTTCCTCGCTAGATTCTTGTGTCCTTGTCTTTCGGACAGTACTCACGGGCGTTTTCTTAACTGCTTCCGTTTTCGTTCGGCGCGGTCGCTCGGGTTTTGGTCGCCCGTTTAACGACCAGCATTCGTCGCGCTTATGCCCTGCCTTTTTACAATATGAACACTCTATCGTGTTAATGCCGCTAGGCTTCTCGGGTTTCGGCAACGCGTATCTGTTTGCTTGTCGGCCCGTACGGCAATCTCGCGCGTAATGACCGTTCTTTCCGCACTTGTGACATTGTCCTACGGTATTTCCCGCGCCTCGCGTATTCGCGGCGGGGTATTTATTTTTTGCCGTTGCTTGCGCGCTCCGCGGGGAGGGGCCTCTAACCTTTTCCTCCGCGCTGGCGCCGGTTATTGCTTCTTGCAAACTTGCGTATCGCTGCGCTCTTACTAACAGCTTTATATCGTCGTGCAATCCGATCTGAAAATTATGCAGCGCTTGAGTTTTTATGTTTTCAAGGATGGCCTTCTGCTGTTCCTGCGTGTGGCCTTTACCCTCTTCCATTGCTTCATACAATTCGCGCGCTAATTTCTCGACGCGCCTACCGAATTCTTGTGCGCTTTCGCCGGGCTTTTGCGCTAGCGAATTAAATTCCAGCTGCAAGTGCGTCGTGCAGCGTTTTCCTAAATATTTTGTCTCGAGTTCGCGCTTTAATTGATCAAAATCGCGGATATCGCGCGTGTCGAAATCTGTCATAGCCTTCCCTTTAAATTTCGTACAAAGAATAGCTTCGAGTAGCATTGACTCGTTGGTCGGCTGTATATTTTTCATAGCATACGTGCTAGCGTTTATGAACTCTCGGACGCGTTCTCGCGAATCTCCATTGATCTCGGGTATCATTGCTCGCGCTTCTTTAAGGCTGAGGTACCCGGTAACTAGACCCGGTTGGTTCCGGACGTCGCTACGCGTTCGTCCGTATGTGATATCCAGCGGGCCCTGGCTGTGTACGCGACGGTCTCGCGTGTCGGAATCGTATGTGGCGGATTCCATCCGGCCTACGCGATTCTGCAATTCGCGAAAAGCGCGAAGGAGTTCGGCTGATCGGTCGAATTCCGTAGCCTCGATGCGGTCCATGCGTTCTTGCATGTCGCGTATTAGATTAATTAAATCAGTAATTACGGCGTCCGGGGCTCTCAACTCGGATCGCGTCGGCTCTGGGGCCTGAGATCGCCTGGCGGGCGGTCCATTTTGCGCCGTTTCGGTGACGGCTTGTTCGGACACTCTAGATGGGTCCGGATTTTCCTCGCGGTTCTCTCGGCTTGGAGTCGCGTTTCTCGTCTGACTCATTTTGAGAGCTTTAGGCGTATAGTCCTCCTCGTTAGGGTCAAATACGTCGGTGTCGTATGAGGTGAGGGAAAATTCTCCTCGTTGTGACACGTGGCTCGGCGTGACGTCGGAGACGTCTGTCAGTGAGTCTGTCGGAGTCGGTCGCTCTGTATTATTATCGCGGTGTTCGCGTTCGCCTGTTACGCTTACGTCTACTTCGTCGAACGGAAACTCGCGTTCTATGACAACGTTCGGAGATAGTACGGGCGTCTCTTCCTCGGCAAAACGCGAATCTAAATTTTGTCGAACTCGGTCTAATCCGTCTTGCTCAGCGGGCCGGTCTAACCCTTCGCTTTCAGCGGGCCGGTTCACCCCTTCGCTTTCAGCGGGCCGGTTTAACCCTTCGCTTTCGGATCGCGTCGCACTCACCGGGTTAGCTAGATTACGCGAAGCGCGGTGCGCGGACTCGCTATGGACGAACGACGCTTGTCGGACGGGCGTTTGTCGGTTCGGGTCGTCCGACATCTACTTAGCGCTCGGGGATATAATAATTTTCGCACTTACAATATCGCCACGAATCGCATGTTGCTGTCCGTCTGCATCGCCTGGTCGTCGGGCCGCTTTGCTGCTTGGCTGCGTCCCTGTTGTCGCTGCGTCCCTGCCGCGCTGCTATGCTGCTTCGCTGTGTCCCTGCGTCGTCGCTCGGGCCGGTGATGCCGTGCGGTAGGTCGTGGCCGTCTCCGGTGTCACTTCTGCACTCGCGGCTGCTACCGTCTTTTTCGCTCGTGTCTTAGCTGGCTTTCCTCTCCGGGATATGTTGCCGCCGTTCACTAATGTGCTCGTTTTGTTTCAGGCGTGTGAATGAGCTCAGAAGTCCGGTCCTCTTGCGCGAGTAGATGGAGCAGATCCCACCGCTGCCACCAATGTTAGCCGTTCAGACGGCTGAAGGGGTCGTGCTCCGCTCGCGAGCTCGGAAGGATCGGGATGAGGGCGTCTGGCGGGCTCGGTTAATGATCACACTTTGTTAAACACCACTTTAACACTTTATTAAATATACTAGAGCTTGGCTTGGACGAGGTGTTCCTTATTTAGTGTTCCCGTCTCGCGATTCGTTAGAGTTCGTAGATGTTTCAACGCGACGTCGTGGAGTTCTCAGACCGACTGCCTAATCGCTCGATTCGGCGGTCTTATATTGGTTTCCCGTTGCTACCTCGGGATCGCCCGCGGTAGCATTAACCTGTGTGGTCAGCGCTCCGCGCTGACCTTCGCGTCAGCGATATCGGTCCTCGATGGACCTTTGGTCTTGACGATTTTAGTCGCTAGGGTCGAATTTCCCTGACACTTGGCAATTCGGTTGCCAAGTGCGTTGTGCGCTCACAACAATATGTATATCATGTATTGGATATATATATATATATATATATATATACCATATGCAATGTCAAAAATGTAAGGCATATGTATAATGCGTATTATAATGTATACACATACACATATATACATGTACGCAATTATATGTATGAGTATGTATACATTGCATGTATATATGCGCATTATGTATTATGAACATAGGTTCTGGGTGTTAGCATTTTTATTTCACCGAAAGTGAATAATGTAAAATACACAAACTTTTATTTTTTATATATATATATATATATATATATATATATATATATATATACATATATTGTTCGAGATTCCGTTAACGTTGCGCCGTCCGATCAGATGGCAGCATCGATCGGGTATCGACTCCCGATCACCGCGGCAGCTTGCGCACACACGGGCGCGCTCCTCGCCAACGTCTTCCTCGCGATATTCAGAGTCGTAAAAATGGCCGCGCAGTGATCAGACGCACGACGTGTGCTCTGTGCATTTTTGATTGTGACTACACATTAAAGTGCCCACCGCAGTGATTACAGCTGCCGAGATACTGCATTAACATGTAAAGCGACCGCTCATCCAGCTCTACTCGGGTACATCAACACGACGACTCAGGCTCACATGTGCGCGAGTGCCGACCGCCACGTGTCTTACCGGCTCACGGGCTAATCATCACGAGGAAAGCAGTTAATATAACTGCCTCGCCCACTCACGAACGATATATAAAGACTTCTTATACAAAGACTTCTTATGTTTAGTGAACTCCGAAAGACTGCCCACCACTCTCAGGTCAGACTGTATATATCTATTCTCGTATTAAAGACGGCTCAGACTGTGTTCTGAGTTACATTTTATATTACAGAATAATTAATTAACACCTTCCACGCGCGTCCTTCTCATCCCGCTTCCATCGCCGGGATTAATCAGCGATTTCGCGAACATTTGGTCCTTCGAGCCGGATTCGTGGAACTTAAATTGTAGCTCGGACACAGATCATGTGAACAGGGCATGCCTTTCACGACATGCCACGTAAACATTATCGCGCGCTTCCGCGAGTGAAGTACAGACATTCTCACGCGCGCTCGCGAGTGTTACACAAACATGTTCACGCGCTCCCGCGAGTGTAAATAGACATTTTCACGTGCTCAATACATGACCCTAACGACTCTCGATTCGCATAGTGTTTTTCTCACGTTTCTCTCGAACGTTCTCGGTTCGTGCAGCATTTCTTACACGTGTCTCGACATTTCTCAGGTGTTTCATCGTGCGCAGCTCAGAGACGGCTCAACATGACGGAACCCGCAAAGGCGGGTACGGGCGGTGCGGAGACCACGACGCCGCTGCTCGAGGTACCACCGGCTCGCACATCGGAACGCCAAGCCTCACCCGTGCGCTTGTCCACGGAGCTCATCCTAAATGAACCGCCTGGCGACGGTGCGGAATATTGGCGACACGCTGCCAACTTGTGCAGAGGACATGCCGTTAGAGGAGGTCATCCAAATCTCAATGCATCTCGAAGAGGCGAACAAGGCGTTTCTCAAGGAGCATGCATATCTTAAAGCCTCACAGCCGTCGGCTCTCATTCAACAGCAAAGCGCACGTTGACAGCTCAGCATGTGGCAGCTCAACCAGCCCGCACGGCAGCATCTAATTTACCCGTGCGATTGTTGCAACGGCATTCACTTCATTGTGATGTGCACGTAACTTAGGGATCTTTCAACAGGCGATCGACAAAAATTAGTCATACCACGGAGGCTTTGGTTCAAATGCCTCGGCCGCCACAACGGCCGCTCATGTAAAGGCTCACGGGGGTGCAAGAAGTGCACCAACCGACACGATGCTGCATGAGGCTCATCAGTCGAACTCATCAGCGAAGCCGGTCACCAGCTCAGCTGCGTCAGCTCAATAGGAAGATGGTGCAATCGTCGCTCACTCATCTTTGGCCCGCTCATTACACTCAACATTACTCGCTACGGCCCTGGCTCAGATCCGCTCATCAGTTAATACTCAGCGGGTACGGCTTCTCATTGATTCAGGTTCAGAACTTACATTTGTTTCAGAATCTCTCGTTCGTCGGCTCAACATTACTCGTTATCATTCCGTCATTTTCATCACTGGAATTGGTGGCGGAAAGGCGACGCAAACTCGAAGAGTTGCATTGCTTAAGCTCCGCTCACTTCACTCAAGATCAGACGTCATTATTCAAGCTCACGTTCTGCAGGCGTCAACGAACATCCTGCCATCCTTCAACGCTGCACCACAGGATTGGCCGCATCTCACTAAGTTGACCTTGGCTGATCCAGATTTCCTAACACCACGGCCAGTGGATATCATCATTGGAGCTGACTCATATGGGCAGATCATCAAGCCTAATATCATCAAACAAGATCCATTGATGCCAATTGCACAGCTCTCAATTTTTGGATGGCTCGTTCTCGGACCTGTTAATACATCATCATCGGCAATTGCTACCGTGCATCATGCATCAATTCAGGAGAGAGAAGATGCTCTTGACGAGCGATTGTCGAAATTTTGGACACAAGAAGAAGTGCCTGCGAGTACCAATCATGATCTCACTCCTGACGAGCAAAGATGTGAAGAATACTTCAAGACCACTGTTTCGCAGGACTCAACCGGTCGATACACGGTTCGAATTCCATTAAAATCATCACCTGATACTCTTGGCGATTCGTATCTCACTGCGCATCGATGTTTGCAAAGTCTACAAAGAAGATTCTCCCGAGATGACAACTATCGACGTCTGTATCACCAATTTATGACAGAATATCGAGATCTCAATCACATAAAGAAGGCTTCACCCGTTTCCAGTCAGCACATACAAGATTACTTGCCACATCATGGAGTGCTCAAACCAGACAGTGCAACCACAACAGTACGTGTGGTATTTAATGGCTTGAGTGCATCTACCAGGAGCCAAGCTGCATCACAGCATTTAGACGTCACCGATGTTTTACTCTGGATTCGACAATTTCGACACGTAGTTGCCACTAACATCGCCAAAATGTACGGGCAAATCAACGTGCATGAAGATGACTGGGATATACAACGGATTCTCTGGATAGACGACCAGCTCAATGAAGTGCCACATTATCTTACAACGATTACCTATGGGAGCAAGGCTGCCCCGTTCTTATCAGTGCAAACACTGTTGTAACTGGAGGAGGATGAAGGTCACAGTTTTCCCCTCGCAGTACCGCCAATCATTCAAGGTCGAGATGTTGACGACAGTTTGGAGGCGCCGCCACCGTTCAGCAGGTAATAGAAATTTCAATACTGCTCACCGGACTTGTGCATGGCGGGCGGCTTCCCATAAGCAAGGTGGCACGCGACTCATCAAGATGTGCTCACTGCGGTTCAAGCAGCAAAAGAGCAGGGCTCACAAACTACATTGACGATTGCGTAACCAAAAGACTCGGATTACGATGGCTTCCTCAAGAAGATTCATTCACATTCTCAACAAGGATCTCGTCGCACACCGATCATCTCACCAAACGCCTCGTTTTGTCTGAAGGGGCTCAGATATTCGATCCACTGGGCTTTGCATCACCAGGGGTGATCAAGGCGAAGATGCTCTTGCAGGAGCTTTGGCAACATAAAGCTCCGATGGGATGAACCACTGCCATCCCAGCTCTCATCACGGTGGCTCTTTATCAGAAAAGAACTCACAAGCTTGATCAAGCTCTCAATACCTCGGTGGTACAATCCATGAAGTACTTCGACAGTGGAATTTCACGGCTTTTCTGATGCTTCTCAACTAACAATGGCTGCAGTCGTATATATCACCGTCCACGGCTCTAATGGCGCCACGATTTCATTGGTGTGCTCCAAAACAAAGGTAGCACCGCTCAAGCGGCCATCCCGAGACTTGAACTCACCGCAGCACTGCTGCTCTCAAGACTCATGCAATACGTTCAAGCCACATTGAAGTTGAACGTTACAGCAACTCTCCTGTGGACGGACTCTGTTGTGACACTCACGTGGATCAAATCTCATGCATCGCGCTGGAAGGATTTTGTGAGAAATCGAGTTTCTCAAATTTAAGAGCTCACGGCGAACGCACATTGGAAATACGTACCAGGTACGTCCAACCCAGCCGACTGCGCATCACGAGGATTAAGTACTGCTCAACTCCAAAGCCACTCATTATGGTGGACGGGACCACCGTGGATACTCACCCCTGAAGCTTGACCATCACAACCCGCGCTCTCGGACGAGTTGAGCTCGCATGAGGCTCGTCCTGGCATTGCGCTACATGCGGCCGCATCTCAACCGGACTATCACTGGGATCTCATATACAAGTACTCAACCCTCAATAAATTATTGAAAATAACAGCTCTCTGTTTCAGGTTTATCGCTCTCTTGAGAGGGTTCTGAGACGGGTCGTTGGACTCGCACTCTGCTTTGGAGAAGGCCAGATTATTCTGGATTAAGGCTACTCAAGCGGCATACTTCACGCACGAGATCAAGATGCTCACGGCCAACTCGAGACTACCAACTGCTCACGCATTCAGTCGATTGACTACGTATATAGACGCTCAAGGGATCATCCGAGTTGGCGGCCGCCTCAACCAATCAGCACTAGCTCAAGACAACAAACATCAGGCGATTTTGCCTCGCCACTCACGGTTTTCAACCTTGATCATTGCACACGTCCATCTGCATACCCTGCATGGAGGAACACAGCTGACATTAACTCATGTCAGGCAACAATACTGGATCATCGGCGGACGGGCTCCGGTGAAGTCTCATATTTTACGGTGTGTCGTGTGTGCTCGGCAGAGGGGGAACCGTGCTCATCAACTGATGGGCCAACTACTTCTCTCTCGGGTTACGCCGTCACGTCCGTTTACTCATACAGGAGTTGACTATGCCGGACCGCTCACCATCAAAACATGGAAAGGACGAGGTGCGAAAACATACAAGGGATGGATCTGTGTGTTCGTCTGCTTCTCCACCTCCGCAATTCACTTCGAAGTAGTCAGTGACTACTCATCAGAAGGATTCATAGCAGCCTTCCGAAGATTCTCAGCCAGAAGGGGAATTGCTCAGACCATGTATTCGGACTGCGGGACAACATTCATTGGAGCAGACGCCGCGCTTAAGAAAATGTTCATCCAGAGTTCCCAAGAACATCAACGAATCGCTCAAATTCTACAACGTGATTGCACCAGATGGGAGTTCAACCCACCAGGCGCTCTACACATGGGGGGCAAGTGGGAGGCGGTGGTGAAATCCGTGAAGTTTCATCTGAGACGGACTATCGGGGAGACTCTACTCACGACGGAAGAACTCACAACGTTGCTTACGCAAATCGAGGCCATTTTCAACTCGCGGACTTTAGAACCGTTGAGTGAAGACCCTGAAGACGTCTCAGCGCTCACACCAGGTCATTTCCTCATTGGAGGTCCAATCACTACCATACCCGAGCCATCTCTGATTGACCTAGAAACCTCACGACTATCTCGGTGGCAGCTCATCCAGCAGCGTGTTCAACATTTTTGGGCACAATGGTCGGCTCATTATCTGCAACGCCAGCAGGCGATATCCAAGTGGCATCATCCTAACAACAACATCAAGATGGGTTCCATCGTGCTGCTCACCGACGAACGCTCTCCACCGTGCAAATGGCCACTCGCCAGAGTAACAGCTTTGCACCCTGGCAAGGATGGACTCACCAGGGTGGTTACCCTCAAGACGGCCACCACGACACTCACTCGGCCAAGTGCCAAGCTTGCCATATTACCCATTTCAACCGGATGAAGGATCAAGAGTAAGGAATCATCAACAAGGTTGCTGATGGCGGGCGGAATGTTCGAAATTCCGTTAACGTTGCGCCGTCCGATCAGATGGCAGCATCGATCGGGTATCGACTCCCGATCACCGCGGCAGCTTGCGCACACACGGGCGCGCTCCTCGCCAACGTCTTCCTCGCGATATTCAGAGTCGTAAAAATGGCCGCGCAGTGATCAGACGCACGACGTGTGCTCTGTGCATTTTTGATTGTGACTACACATTAAAGTGCCCACCGCAGTGATTACAGCTGCCGAGATACTGCATTAACATGTAAAGCGACCGTTCATCCAGCTCTACTCGGGTACATCAACACGACGACTCAGGCTCACATGTGCGCGAGTGCCGACCGCCACGTGTCTTACCGGCTCACGGGCTAATCATCACGAGGAAGGCAGTTAATATAACTGCCTCGCCCACTCACGAACGATATATAAAGACTTCTTATACAAAGACTTCTTATGTTTAGTGAACTCCGAAAGACTGCCCACCACTCTCAGGTCAACTGTATATATCTATTCTCGTATTAAAAACGGCTCAGACTGTGTTCTGAGTTACATTTTATATTACAGAATAATTAATTAACACCTTCCACGCGCGTCCTTCTCATCCCGCTTCCATCGCCGGGATTAATCAGCGATTTCGCGAACATATATGTAGGTCCGGAAGTATGTTCCGGGATTTTCATTTTTTACATCGGTATATTCCAGGACATTTGGCAGTTTCCAGGACTGTCCTGGAAAAAATTCATGTCCTACGGCATGTTTCGAGACAGTTTTTTGAATCTGATTACATATACCTGGTGTCTCAGACCACCCGTATCACCCGATTTATTCGTAAACGTAATGGTATTACAAAATATACATATAAGTTGAGAGCTCAGATCTTAGATGAGATTTTTACAAAAAAATTATTACCAAACAATTGCAACTTAATTGATTGCACGGTGAATGTTGGCACATTATCCAACAAATTATTTGCAAAATGTTCTTCTTTTAAAGAAATATCTACATGTTTAAATGGTTGTTTAGAAAGAATAAAAGAATTTCCACTGATGCATACAGATATTAATTTATTGACGCGCCAGGATTTTGAGACTGTAGAAAACAACATGATCATACAGGGATCTCGATATTGCGGTCGAATAAATTGCAATGGTTTGGAGACAACAGTATTTTCACATACAGGTAATTATTATTTTAAATTACCTACATTAAATACTTGACATAACTGACATATTCGTGTTATTCGTGTTCCAGGTATTAGTTAATAGGTATAAAGCTTATTAATTATTACTGCCCTATTATAAATTTTTGCTTCCTCATAGAGGAATCTTTGTTTTCATAAACTACGTATATGGACCTTTGATCGCATATAAAGCTGGGTCTAATCAACCAAATTTTAAAGAATTATATATGAAATAGAGATAGAAAAGACTAAAAAAAAATTGTTTTTTTAGTTTTCGATGCCAATGTGTTCAGAATGTTGTAAAACATCGAAAAATCGTAATTTTAAAAAATGTCCGTATGTGTGCATGCGTGTGACTTGGTGTGTGTGTGTATGTGTGCCAAATTTACCGAAATTTCTATAACTCAAGAACTGATTAACCAAATCTTAAAGACCTATATATGAAATAGGGGTAGAAAAAACTGAAGAATATAATAGAATTAGAAAAATTGCTAATAATAAAGGAGTTACCGATTTCTATCTAAAAAAATGATTACTCTAATTTCCGCAAATTTTGAGATATCGAGCTTAATTTTTTTATGGATGGAATATTATTAAAGGTTGATGTTGAATTTACCAAGGATTGGTGAAGGAGTTACCGATTTTTGCCTAAAAAGTGTACAAGTTATACATGTAATCTTATATAAATCATTAAAGAAAGGTTGTTCTGAATTTGGCGAGGATCGGTGAAGGGATTACCGATTTCTGCTAAAAAAGTTACATGTATAAGTTATACATGTAATTTTATATAGAGTATCATTAAAAGAAGGTTGGTATTGAATTTGGCGATAATCGGTAAAAGGGTTCTTTGTTTATAAAATTTTGAATTTTTTGAGAAATGTCCGTGGTTGCTCTAACTTCCGCCAATTTTGAGATATCAGGCTGTTTATAATTCTATTATATTCTTCAGTCCTTTCTATCCCTATTTAATATATAATTCTTTAAGATTTGGTTGATTAGACCCAGATTTATACGCGATTAAAGGTCCATATGCGAAGTCCATATTGGACCATGTAGCCTGAACTCCCAAAGTCAACATCGATTTGACATTGCGTCGATTGTAAAACTCCACTTGTGCTACTAAGCTCTATCAATTCATAAAAAGATTAAATTTAAAATTTAAGAAAGTGTGCAAATTAGAAATTTGCACATTGTTTCTTCATCATTACAGATTGCCACCATTGCTCCTATTTGATTTCGCTCATAAAGCTTTCTCTATGAGGAAGCCAAAACAAATAAATACTAATAATTATGCATCAAATAAAATACAAGCTTCTTCATAGAGGAGTTTTGTGAGCGAAATAAAATAGGAGCAATGGTGGCGATCTGTAATGATGAGGAAGCAATGTGCAAATTTTTAATTTTTTGTATTTATTACAGTAAATATTTCTCTATTTTTAGGACCTTATATTATGCTAGAAATCGCAGCTGAAGAAGTATCTCAGATAAAATTAAGTGATATCCCCAAACAAATTAAATTTACATTTCTTGAAAAAGATTATCTTCTTATTGGTATTGTCAACTATATACGGCACCTAAAAAACAAACAAGGAGTGCAACTGATGGCCATTATACAGCTATATGTTATAGAAATAACAATAAGTGGGTTAAATACGACGATTGTAAACATGCAGAAGAGATCTTACATGAAAACTATGTTACCTGTCCTGAAATTGTTTTGTATGCAATATAATGCTTATAGTTCCATTAATACTTGTAATACCTTGATTTTTTATGCTTTATACCTATATTGTTGTATAAAATTACGAAAAATTATAATATATATATATATAGAGAGAGAGATATATATATATATACATATATAGGTAATACCGTACATATATTAATATACTGTAATTACAATTTTTTATATGCAATAAATTTAATATGTTATGTAAAATATATTTAACTAGCATGAAAATCAGGAAATAGTTTAACGCTAGAACAGATCCCGTATTGCGATGTTGAAAGGCACTTTATTCTTGTTAGTTTTAACGCTCTGCAAATTAAGGGTGTTTTTTTGACGACAAGGGGTGAGCACCAAAATCAAATGTTTTATATTTTTGGAGCACCAAAATCAGGAAATAGTTTAACGCTAGAACCGATTCCGTATTGCGATGTTGAAAGGTACTTTATTCTTGTTAGTTTTGACGCTCTGCAAATTAAAGGTGTTTTTTCGACGACAAGGGGTGAGCACCAGTAGTAAGGCTACGCCGGTTCTGGATCAAGGCTTGGTGCTCGCGCGGGGTGCGGCG